>NW_007231044.1:120286-135544 GCF_000164805.1 Carlito syrichta | reverse complement strand
TTGAGTTGGAGTCTCACTCTGTCGCCCAGACTGGAGTGCAGTGGCCGCTCCCGGCCACCGCAGCCTCGACCTGCTGGGCTCCGGCGATCCTTCCACCTCAGCCTTCCGAGTAGCCAGAATTACAGGCATGTGCTACCACACCCGGCTGATTTTTTGATTTATTGTAGAGATGAGGTCTCGCTGCCCAGGCGGGTCTCAAACCCGCGAGCTCAGGCAATCCACTCACCTCAGCCTCCCAAAGGCGCGGGATTACAGGCTGAGCCACCGAGCCCGGCTAGTTATTTATTTTTTAAAAGTACGGATTCTGGAACTTAGAAAACCTAAGTTTCTGCTTGTTTTCACCTGTGGTAATTTTATTTATTGCAGTGTTAAATAATAGTAAGATATTCGAATCAATAGCTGCTTAGAACAATATTTATATTGGTAAGCATGAAAGTTGTTAAAATCTATATTATGGCAAAAAATGTAGACTTTGGGTAAATATTATGAATAAAAATTAAGATTTTAGTCTGGAAGATACTTTTATATATTTACAAATCAAATAACTTTTTATACTGTGAAAACAAAAAGAGAAATTAATCACTACTCACTCTTTACAATGGATTGGAAGTGACACCTTTGGTTCTGCTTACTCATTAATGAGGCTTTTTTACTAGGATACAGTATTTCAAATATTTGTGATCAGTTGTACATGGAGTTATCACTTTTCTCTTTGCTTTGCCCCTTTAAAATAACTTTATTACTTTTAGGTTATAAAATATAGAGATTTTAAAAATCAATGCAGAACAGCATATTTTTAAAAATCACCTGTAATAACACTTGTTAAAACCAAACATTATTTTAATTTTAATGTATGCTATCCTATTCAATGTAAGATTATATGTATTTGTATTTGTATATACATAAAGAAACATATTAAATAAAAGTTATGTAAGATTGCATATGCTAAATTGTCATTTATTTGTTTTAAAAATATATTATAGATATGTATATCATGACAATAAATATGTCATCTGTAAACAGTTGCTTTTTTAATAATTACTGAAAATATATCACAATGAGTTTAAGAAATCCATCATTTTTATCATTCAGATTCATTACACTTTTTATTATTAGTTGTTTTTCAATGGAATAAACCTTGTTTTGTATACATCTCACACACAGGTGATTATTTTAGAATAATTAATAAATGTGGAATTGATGAGTCAAATAATTTACTAAAATTTTGTATCCAGAACCAAAGTAATTAAAAGTATAGAAATACTCACATATGAACAATGCTGGATAGTATAAGTCATACTAAGACATAGTAGCCTACTGTTTGTTCAATTGCATTGCCTTGGTATGCAGCAAGAATTATCGTATTTTCACATTACTGATTCTTGGGAATATCTCATTTGGTGACACATTTCCAAGGTTTTTGTCCATTTGTCTATTGAGATGCTCATTATTCTCTTGTTATCTTGTGCTGTATAAATTGTCTGTTATAAAATTATTTAATACAGGAATAAATTAATATACATAGACTAAAGAAGACACCATATCTTTATTAGAACTGAAGAGTTATATGTAATCCTATATGCTAATAAACGGAAGGCTTCCTTTACACTCTTGCCCAGTCTGTTTCACTCTCTTCATCTATAGACATGAATAATTTTTCAAATGTGGTTTGTTGATCCCTATTATGATTTTTTTTGTTTTGAGTTGTAGTCTCACTCCATCGCCCAGGCTGGAGTGTACACTCATGGCCACCCCAGCTTCGAACTGCTGGATTCCTGCAATCCTTCCCCCGCAGTTTTCCCAGTAGCTGGAACTACAGGCATGTTCTACCTCGTCAGGCTAATTTTTGATTTATTGTAGAGACGAGAGCTCACCAAGTTGCCAGGGCTAGTCTCGAACCCACAGTCTCAGGCAATTGCTCTCCTAGGCCTCTCAAAGTGCTGTGATTACAGGCTGAGCCACCAATCCCGGCCCTATTATGATTTCAACATCTATTAAATATGAAAGTCGTATTTGCCAAAAATACTACCTGCTATAGCAAATGATGACTAAGGACTTCTGCTTTAACACAATTTTGTTTCTCATGCATACTACAACGTAGCATGGTTGTTCTGCCTTGTAGTTCTGCTATCCCTTAAGATGTCAAAATCCTCCAGGAAACTCTCTGCATTGGATAGAGGCAAGAAAAAAGAAACACCCTGATATACCTCTTCTTGAAGAATGTTAAGGACCAGCCTAGAGGTTGTGTACATCATTTTGGTACATATTCGAATGTCAAAACTCAATTTCATGATGCCACTTGAATGTAAAAAAGATTCAGAAAGGCTGAGAGACAGGCAAATAACAACAAAATAGTGAACAGTAAGCTAGACTTTTACTTTTGAACTGAGAACCCAGGACACCAGAGACAAAGAATACAGGTACTACGTGATCATTTTTGTGGAATATGGAGAGAGAAAACATTTTCTCTTTAACTAAACTTTCTCATTTTTAAAAAATTTAGCTCAGAATCCATTTTTTTTCATTTTGACATTTTCTATAATCTACATCACTGTTCAAGGCAGAAAGTTAATTTTCACATTAATTACAGCCTTGTGCAAATCAGAAAATAAGGAGACACATTGTTGACAGAAACAAAATAGAATCTATTTCTATTGTGTGTGCTTAAGTGTGTGTGAGTGTGTGTGTTCGTTTCACAGGAGATGATGAGAGAAAGGACAAGAGAAAGAGTCAAATGTTCCTGGAGAACTAAGTTTGTTTTGACTATTCCTACTGCTCTTCCTTGCTGTCACTGATCTATTATGCTCTTTAGGGCCTCTCCTGCCCCTTATGCACCCCCCATCGTTCAGACTGCTATAAACTTTCTCTCGAATTACTTGCCTATCCAATTGCCTCGTTGCCAGTTTAGTTTATGCTTTACTTCCATATGGAAATTTTTACACCTGTGACTGGATTAACCTTACTTGCGATTCCCACGATACATTTTATTTCTGCATATTCATCACATTTCTAGTTATTAATAATAGAATGAGGATAAAATCCCTGTGAGGGCAAAGACTATGTGGTTCCCTTTTGTCACTATATCACTAATGATGGCATAGTAGGTTGAACATTAATAAGTATTCAATTTAATTAAAATTAGGTTAAAATATATTGACTTAAATGTATTAAATTAAAAATGTTATTTTTTAAAAAATGCTGTGGTGGTTGCTTAATAAAAGCATAAACTGATATTCTATCAGCTACCCACAGAAAGAAAAATTGCTATTCTTTTAGGCAATACCTGGTAGCTGCTAATTATCGTCATTTGTCATGTTCATGGACTAAGAGGAAAAAGCAAGTGATGGAAAGAGGCAGGAAAATAGTTCTTCAGAATATATTAGAACTGAAGGAATAGAAAAATAAAGAGAAATAGAAAATAGGGGTTAAAAAACAATAGAAATACGCATTCTCTCTCCGATTATATTTGTGAAGTGATCTGGATACAGTAGTGTGCTGAAACTAGTTCACAAGACCTGAATGTTAAATTTGCGAAAATTATGTAAGTTATTAAACACAGGTTTTATAAAAATAAAATTATGTCCATTTGCAATTAGTGATAAGGCTACAATATATTTTACTTTATTAATGATAATTCATACACTGTATTAAATAGTTGGACAATAAATCACATATCAGATGTAGTGACAATAAATTTCTTGAGTGTTAGTTCGTCAGGAGAGACAACTCTATTTGTCAAATCACGGTTGAATTGCAACCACAAGTTGGTTATGGATATGGTTTGGCAAAATTCAACAAAAGCAATCTGTGGCAATTAATTGCCTGTATGGAATTTATAATACAGAACATTATAAATGCTATTATTTTACTCTGTGTGTCACACATCCTTTAAATTACAAAATTTATAATAAACTTTGCATATAAATTTTGTGTATGTAAACATACACACACTTTTTTTCAGAAAGCATATGCATACATCTTTCAGATGAGTTAAACTTATGTTAGTACTCCATTTTCTAGTTATTCTGTCTATGCTTCCTTTTACCCTACAGAACCTTTCTACTTTTAATACCTTTTCTCAGTTTAATTTTTAAGTTATTAGCTTCAAGCTTGTTATTGTCATTTGGGAATTTTTGCTATAATACCTAGATCAAAAATCATACATCTATAACCACCCATACAGTTTTTAAAAAATATATTTTATTTTATTAGAAAAGTTGTTAATAAGATAAACATTTTAAAAATTCTGATGCATAGAACTCTGTGTACCTGTTTAATATGCATGCTTTATATAGTTAAGTTATAACTCTGTGGACATTTGCAATTACAATTTTTGGAAATCATTTATCCAGTGAATATAGAGACAGACTATGGTGGTTTCTTATCAGCAATTTGGATGTTCACCTATGCTTTGTTATCAAGAGCACAGATAAATATTGAATTGACTATTTCATTAGTGGGAGAATTATTGACAAAATATATAAACAATTAAAATGAGAAATTCCAAAAACCAAAAAAAAAATTAATATTGAACTGCAAATGCTTGATTATATATATAAAAAGTTAAAAAATATTCAGCTTTTGTCATCATTTATGGGACTTAAGAAATCATAAGAGTACTTTAAGCAGCTCATATAGAAACATGTTAAAGATATTTTTTCAGGTGAAAATAAAATGAGATGAACATTTTGATTTTCAGAAAAAATAAAGAGCATAATACGTAGTAAATGTGTGAGCAAAATTTAACATATTTTCCTTGTGTTTATTTAGAATATATATGAGCATTTGAAAACAAAACTGTAGCATTGTGTTGTGAGATTCATAAGGTATGTAGACTTAATATTTATAACTATAGAATTTTTAAAAAGTGTGTTAGTGAGGGTGTTGCCAGAAAACAGTAGCATTTGAAACAATAGAAGAAATAAAGATCTTCACTCCGAGTTTAAGCAGTCACCACCCAATCTATTATAGGCCTAAGTATAACAAAAAGGCAAAGAAAAGTAAAATTGCTTCTCTCTTGAGCTCAGGCATTCATCTTCTCCTGCCCTCAGATATTGACGCTCTTGTTTTCCAGTACTCCAAGACTCTAGGACTTACACCAGCAGGACCCTGGTTCTCAGAACTTCATACTTAGATTACAGCTTCAGATTTTCTGGTTTTCCAGGTTGCAGATGGCATATCATGAGACTTCTCAGTCTCCATAATTGTGTCAGCCAATTCACTTAAACTTCCTCCTAGATATCTACATTTCTCCTATTGGTTCTGTTTCTTTGGAGAAACTTGACTAATGCAAGCACGATAGATATTCTTCTCAAGGACACATGGAATATTCCCTAGGATAGACTATCTATTAGGCTATCCCCCCCCAAAATCAAATAAATAAAAAAACAGCCGGGTTCGGTGGCTCAGCCTGTAATCCCGCGCCTTTGGGAAGCTGAGGTGAGTGGATTGCCTGAGCCCGCGGGTTCGAGACCCGCCTGGGCAGCGAGACCTCATCTCTACCATAAATCGAAAAATCAGCTGGGTGTGGTAGCGCGCGCCTGTAATTCCGGCTACTCGGAAGGCGGAGGCGGAAGGATCGTCGGAGCCCAGCGGGTCACTGCCCTCCAGTCTGGGCGACAGAGTGAGACTCCAACTCAAAAAAAAAAAAAAAAAAAAAAAGAGAGAAGGAAAGAAGGAAAAAGAAAGAAACGAAACTAAAGACAAAAATAGAAGGCCGGGCTCGGTGGCTCATCCTGTAATCCCAGCACCTTGCCAAGGCGAGTGGATTGCTTGAGCCCGCCGGTTCGAGACCAGCCCAGGCAACATGGTGAGACCTCGCCCTACAACAAATAAAAAAATAGGCCGGGCATAGTAGCGCACACCTCTAGTTGCGGCTATTTGGAAGACTGAGGCGGAAGGATCCTGGAGCCCAGCAAGTCGCCGCTTGGGTGGCCGTGAGTGTGTGACTGCACTCCAGTTTGGGCAACGGAGTGAGACTCCAACTCGGGGCGTGGGGGGGGGAGAAGAAACGCTAAAATGATTTACAAATATGTGAATATCAAACATCACATTTGAAATCAACCAATGTGTAAAAGCAGAAATAAAAAGTAAATTAGAAAATACGATGACATGAACAAAAACAAAAACACATATGATATCTTATGTAACGTAGCAAAAACATTGCTCAGATATAAATTAATAGCTGCAAACACCTACTTTAAAAAAAAAAGCAGAAATAACTTCATTCAATAACTAACTTTACATCCTAAAGAACTAGAAAAAGAAGGCAAAATTTATGCCAAAGCTAGCAAAAATAAAAGGGAAGTAATGAAACTGCAGTGGAGATAAATGAAATAGAGAATAGTATAAGAGAGATAATCAATGAAATCAAAAGTTATTTCTCTACAAAGAACACAATTAATGCAACTTTAGCTAAACTAACTAATAAAGAAGGGGAAAAGATAAATTACTTACTCAAAAATGAAACTAGGTATATTACCTTACAGAAATTAAAATAATTATAAGGACATACTCCAAACAATTTTACACCACAAATTAGGTAACTTAGATGAAATGAAAAACCATCTAGACAAACACAAACTACCAGAATTGACTCAAGAAGAAATAATGCATATAAAAAGACATAAAATAAGTAAAAAGATTGAATCAGAAATCAAAATTCTCAGCAAAAGTAATTCCAGAAGCGAATGACTTTGTCAATTTTATTAAACATTTAACGAAGAAATAACACCAATATTAATTACTATTCTTCCAAAAAATAGAACAAGAGTGAGTATTTCATCATGTGTTCTATGAGGTCAGAACTACCCTAATACCAAAGCTAGACAGAAATGTCACCATAAAATATAATTAAAAATCAATATCCCTTATGAATATAGAAGCACAATTAATGCTAGAAAACTTAATTTAGCAGGAATTAAATAGGTTTATATGCCATGATCAAGTGGGATTTTTACTAGGAATACCAGGGATGGTTCAACATAAAAAACCCAATCAATATACTATCCCATGCAAATAAAAATGTTCAAAAAGCATAATGACTTCCATTGCTGTAAAAAATGCATTTAAGATAATCTAACTTTTCAAGAGGAAAAGACTCAACAGACTAAGAATAGAAGGGAACATTCTTAACATGATGAAGAACATATAGGGGAAATCCACACCCGACATAGTTTATAATAAAAGTGAGAAAGCTTTCCCACTTGTGAGTTGCCTAACAGTCTCAAAAAAGACATGTTGAAGGCCTAACCCCTGGGACCTATAAATGTGAACTTATTTGGAAATAGGGATCTTCACAGATGTAAACTAAAATGTGGTAGGGTGGGGTCCTTGATCTATTATGGCTGGTGTATCCAAACAGTAAAAGATGAGGGGACAAAGAGACAGATATATCAGAAAGAAGAATGCTATATGAATACATAAACATACAAAGAGAAGACAGTTATGTGATCATAAAGTCAGAGATTAGGGCTATTAACTATAAGCTAAAGAATGCCAAATTTTGATGACAAATCTCAGAAGGCAGGATACAGAGCATGATCTTGCTGATGCTTTGACTTTAGAGTGCTAGCCTCCCAAATTATGTGAGAATAAATTTCTATGTTGAGCCAGTTATTTCTTACAGCATCCCTAGGAAATTAATATACTTTTTAAAATCAGGAACAAAACAGGAATTCCCACTTTTACCACTTCTATTTAACATAGTACTGAAAATTCTTGCCAGAAAAAATTACACAGAGACTAAAAAAAAAAAATCATCTAAATTAGAAAAGAATAAGCAAAACTACTTTTAATGCCATATAAAATTATCATATGTCTAGAAAATTTTTTAATTCTACAAAAGAAGCCAGTAGAGATAGTAAATGAATGTATCCACTTGGTAGCATACAGGATTAATACACAAAAATCAGTGTATTTTCATACACCAGCAGTGAACAAGATGAAAAAGGAATTTTTAAAAAATCCAGCTGGGCTCGGTCACTCAGCCTGTAATCCCACGCCTTGGGAGGCTGAGGTGAGTGGATTGCCTGAGCCTGCAGGTTCGAGACCCGCCTGGGCAACATGGTGAGACCTCATCTCTACAATAAATCAAAAATCAGCTGGGCGTGGTAGCGCTCGCCTATAGTTCCAGCTACTTGGAAGGCTGAGGTGGAAGGTTCGCCGGAGCCCAGCAGGTCGAGGCTGCGGTGGCCGGGAGTGGCCACTGCACTTCACTCTGGGTGACAGAGTGAGACTCCAACTCAAAAAAAAAAAAAAATCCATTTACAGTAGCATTTAAGAAATAAAATACTTAGAAATAGGTTTAAGCAAGGTACTTCAAGACATGCACACTGAAATCTGTAATACATTCCTGAAAGGCATTTAAGAAAATCTACTACATGGATAGATGTCCCATATTCAGGAATTAGAAGAATTAGCATTTTAAGATGACAAAATTCCTTAAAACAGGCTAGAGGTTTAATGCAATCATTGTCAAAATCCGAATGGCTTTTTTTCACAAATGGAAAATATAATCCCTGCAAATTTGTAAAATCACAACTGATCCCAAATGGGGGGGGGGGATCTTGAAAAGAGAACAAAGTTGGATTACTCATATAATCTGATTTCAAATCACTTCAAAGCTACAGTAATTAAAACAAAGTCACTACAAAGCTACTGTAATTGTAGTACTGGCATCAGAATAGACACAGAAAATTAAAGAACAATGGACTCAAAATGAGATTATAGAAATAAAACCACACTTCAATATTCAACTGATTTTTCTTTCTTTTTGAATCTGGGTATCATTTCAGCACCCATACTGGAGGGCAGTGGCATGATCAGGGCTCACCGCAGCCTCTACCTTCTGGGCTTAGACAATCCATCCCTTTTAGCCTCCTGAGTAGCAGGGACTACATTGTGCACCATCACACCCTGCTAATTTTTTTTATTTATTATAAAGATGAGTTGTTACTATGTTGTCCGTGCTTGTCTTGAACTCCTGGGTTTAAGTAATTCTCCTGCCTTGGCCTTCCAAATTGCTGGCATTATAAGTGTGAGCCACCATGCTTGACCTTCAACTGATATTTGAAATGGGCATCAAAGTTATTCACTGGGAAAAGATTAGTCTCTTTAACAAATTGTCCTGGAGCAACTGGATTTCCACATACAAAAACAAAAAAGTTGAAAACTTGTCTCACATTATTTACAAAGTTAACTAAAAAAGAATCAACAACTGTACTTTAAGGGATAACACTTAAACCCCCATGGAAAAAAAAAAAAAACATAAATGTATGTGACCTTGGATTTGGTAATGGAATTTAAGACACAATACCAAAGAACATCAAGAGAAAATAGCAAAATTGTGTGACATAAAAAGTAAAAATATTTGTGACTCAAATGGCACTATCAAAAGAAAAGACCACACACAAAATGAGAGAAAATATTTGCAAATTATATAGCTGACCAGGCTCTAGTATCCAGAATATATAAAGAGAATCTCCAATTGAATAACAAAAAGACAAAGAATCTAATTAGTAAGTGGGCAAAAGACTTTCTCCAAAAAGCTATACAAATGGCTGACAAGCACATGAAGATGGTCAACTTCATTAGTAACTAAAGCAATTCCAACAAAACCACAATGAGATAACATGTGACACTCACTAGGATAGCTGTAATAAATAAATAAGAAACAAGCAAATGAACAAAAAAATAAAATAAGGACTGTTGACAAAGAGGATGTGTAGTAATTGAAACATTCACAAACTGTTGGTAGTATATAAAATGGTACAACTACTCTAAAAAACAGTTTGGTGGTTTCTTACTAAATGAAACATAGAATTACCATACTGTCAACCCTTCTTTTTCTAAGAATATATCTTAGAAGAAATAGCAAGATTGAATCCAAGATGGCCATTGTGGAGTGGCAGACCAGTGCCTTTCTTGCTGAGAGAGGTAGAGAGTAGGGACCCAGTCACCCATAGATGCAGGAACCCTGGACAGTTTTAGACAGGTGAAGTACCCTCCGCCCAGCAAAGGTCTCTTCAAACATGTAGAGACTAAAAATAGTGCCATGAGAGCAGACACTGGAATCTGGGTGCCCCATTTCCTACCATTCACCAAATTTGCATAGGGACTGAAGCTTTGTCCCATGTACAAGAGAGGTTGAGTGATCCTGATACACTCTAGGTTGATTCCCCTACCCCAGATACACATGAGTCATTGGTTTCATATGGGAGGAGTCCTGGTAAGGGCACAGCAGCAGGTGACTGGGGTCCAAGTGGAATGGGGAAAAAAACATGTGCTTGTACAAACCCCAAGTGTGAGCCTTCAGCCAGCAGAACACAATGGCTGGCTTCCAGGCTGGGAAGATTACACTCAGCAAACACCCACTGACATAATCTGACAGCCAAACCTTCCAGTCCAGGAAAAATCTGCCAGTCTTGCACTCCCACACATAAAAACCACCTTGGCAGAGAGCTCACTCTCTTAAACGCTGAGTGCAGACTTGAATGGAGAAGAAGCAACATGAAAGACACATGAGTCATATGCAGGGGAATGTTTCTGGGCTTCAAACTGCAAACCACAGACAGAGGGCCCATCCCCTCCCCCACACTCAATCTCTGCAGAGTACTTGCAACAGGGACTAAAAAACACCTTAACTGGCTAACTGGGGAAAACTCTAAAGCAGAAAAGCCTTCTTAAGCATGGAGCAGAGGTGAATACCCTTTGCTTTCGTACTGAGTAATCTACATTGAATGACAGAAAAAGTCCTAGAACAGAAAGACATTAACTAGCTTTATGACAACAAAACCAAAGAAGAAAACTAAAGAGGGAGGAGTTGTCTTTCACAAATGAAGAGAAATCAGTGAAGGAGCACAGGGCATCTTAATGGTTTTAAAAAGACAGTGCCGGAAAAAGCACCTATCAGTGCACAAGCAATAGAAACCCCCAGAACAACCTGCCCTAGATGACAGTCACAGAACTCAGATATTTGATGGTTAAATAAATGAAGGGAACCATGAAAAACTAGAAGCAGCCGGGCTCGGTGGCTCAGCCTGTAATCACATGCCTTGGGAGGCTGAGGTGAGTGAATTGCCTGAGCCCACGGGTTCAAGACCCACCTGGGCAACTTGGCAAGACCTCATCTCTACAATAAATCAAAAATTAGCCAGGCATGGTAGTGCACGCCTGTA
The DNA here is from genome assembly GCF_000164805.1 of Carlito syrichta. Classification (NCBI taxonomy): domain Eukaryota; kingdom Metazoa; phylum Chordata; class Mammalia; order Primates; family Tarsiidae; genus Carlito; species Carlito syrichta. Next base: position 124,367 of record NW_007231044.1, on the reverse strand, counting down.
GTTCCAGCTACTTGGAAGGCTGAGGTGGAAGGATCGCTGGAGCCCAGCAGGTCGAGGCTGTGGTGGCTGGGAGTGGCCACTATACTCCAGTCTGGGCGACGGAGTGAGACTCCAACTCAAAACAAAACAAAACAAAAAAGAAAAGAAAAACTAGAAGCAAAACTTGCTGAAGTCATACAAGAAATAAAAACAGAGATGGCCAATTCAGAAAGGCCCATTCTGAAATACTGAAATTAAAAACTTCATACAGGAAATTTAAAACAGTGTTAAACATAGGAAGCAGCATTAATCAAGCAGAAGAAAAACATCTAAGAGCCTGAATATCAAAATATGGAACTACGCCAGTCTGTCCAAAAGAGAGAAAAGGAAGGCTCAGAAAGATTGAGCAAGTGAGAGGTATGGGACTATGTCAAGAAGTCAAATCTATGAGTGATTGGTATCCCTGAAGCAGCAGAAGAAACTCAGAACAAAATAGAACAAACAATATATGAATTAATACAAGGAAACTTCCCACATCTAACTTGAGAGGTGACCATTCAAGCTCAAGATGTTCAAAGAACCACTGCAAGATATCATATGAGAAGACCATCTTTAAGACACATAGTAATCCACCTCCACCAAGTAAACATGAAGGAAAAAATCCAAAAGACAGCAAGAGAGAAAAGTCAGATCCCTTACCAAGGAAGACCCATCAGAATTGCTCCAGACTTATCTGCAGAAACACTATAAGCAAGAAAGGACTGGAGTCCCATTTTTAACGTTCTCAAAGATACACAATTACAGTCAAGAATGTCTTTCCCTGCCCAAGCTAAATTTCACCAAAGATGGAAAATTAAAACACTTCTAAGAAATACAAGTCCTAAGAGAATATGCCACCTCCAGACCAGGCTTTCAGGAGATACTTAAAAAGGGTCGAATGCAGAAACAAAAGAACAGACAGACCCATCACAAAAATACAGGCAAGCATAGAGTTAACAGAGCACACAGATCATTTATAAGAATGAAAATGCACACATATATAAATACAAAATAAAAAGGAAGCAAAATAATCCTCTGAAAGCCCTTGACAGGGATAAATTCTCACATTTTAATAATTAATTTGAATGTGAATAAACTGAATGTGCCACTGAAGAGGCATAGCACAGCAAACTAGGTAAAGAAGCACGAACCAACATTTTGTTGCCTTCAAGAATGTCACTGTAAGTGACACTCATAGGCTCAAAATTAAAGGCTCGAAAATTTCCTTTCAGGCAAATGGAAAGCAGGAAACAGCAGGTGTAGCTCTTAAGATATCAGACAAAGCAGTATTTAAGCCATCAAAAGTTAAAGAGGACATGGAAGGGCATTACATAATGATAAAAATCTCAACTCACCAGCAAGAAATATCCATCTTAAACATATATGGATTCAGCACAGGAACACCAGGTATTATAAAACAAGTATTAAGTTAACTAAGAAAGGACATTGACACTCACACAATCATAACTAGAGACCTCAATATCCCATTAACAGTCCTAGACAGATTTTCAAGGCAAAAATCCAATAAAGCCATTCAGAACTCAACAATTGATCAAATGAATTTAATAGATGTGTACAAACACTACACCCCAAAACTACAAAGTATACATTCTATTCATTAGCACATAAAACATACTCCAAGATCAAACACATTCTCATACATAAATCAAGTATGAAAAAGTTTCAAAGGTTGAAATAATATCATGTACCTTCTCAGATCACAGTGTAATAAAAATAAATATTGCCACCAACAAAATTCCCCAAGACACACAAAGACATCAGTGCTAAACAACGTGGTAATGATTGATTTCTGGGTCAATACAGAAATCAATACAGAAATCAAGACAGAAATAAAAAGATTCCTGGAAACAAATAAAAACAACAACACATGAGAGAAAAATGTATACCATTGCATGTGCATATTAAGAAAATAGCAAGATCACAAGTAAACAGTCTAACATCACAAAGGAAAGGCAATATTATCTAAATCCTAATTTTAGTAGAAATCCAGATCACTCAGACAAAGTCACAATTGTGGGATATAAAAGGTAAGATTATCATAGAAAGAATCAACAAGAAAAAAACTGGTTCTTTGAAAGAATAAGATTGATGGACCCCTTCAAGATTGACTATAGAAAAGACAAAACCAAATAAACACAATTAGAAATGCAAAAGATGAAGTCACAGCTGACCCTGAAGAAATTCAAAAGATTATCAGAGATTACTATGAACATATACATGCAAACAAGCTAGGACATCTAAAGGAAAAGAAAATTTTCTGGCATCACACAACCTCCCAAGATTGAAAAGAGAGGAAACTGAAATTCTAAACAGACCCAAAAACACCCAGAAAATTGACTCAGTCATAAGAAACCTTGTTGCATAAAAATGCTCTGGGTCAGACAGCTTCCCAGCTGAATTCTACATAGAAGGAGGACATACAAGGAGGAGTTGATACCAATCTTACTGAAAGTATTCCAGACAATCAAGAATGATGAAATTTTTCCTAACTCATTTAATGAGGCTAACATTATACTGATATCCAAACCTGGCAAAGACTAAACAAGGAAATATATTTATAGGCCAGTCTCCTAGAAGAGCATAGATGAAAATATTTGCAACAAGATTCTAGCAAATAGTATCAAATAGCAGATCTCAATGATCATCCACCATGACCAGGTGGGATTTTATTTCCAGGATGCAGGCTAGTTCAATATTCAGAAGACCATAAACATAATCCAGCACATTAGCAGGTGTAAAACCAAGAACCACATAATTATCTAATTAGATGCAGGCAAAATATTAGATAAAATACAGCATCCCGTCTTGATAAAAAACACTCAAACACCTAGGCATAGAACGAACATTCCTCAAAACAATAAGAGCCATCTATGATAAACCCACAGCCAACATTTTACTCAGTGGGCAGAAGCTGGAAAGCATTCCCCCTATGAACGAGAACAAGACAAGGATGCCTACTGTCATTCCTCCAATTCAACATAGTGCTGGAAGTCCTAGCCAGAGCAATTAGGCAAGAGGCAGAAATCAGGAGTATCCAAATTGGAAAAGAGGAAGTTAAGCTATCCCTCTTTGCAGATGATTTGATTCTATACCTGGAAAACCTTAGGGAGTCTGTCAAAAGCCTCCCTACACAGATAAACAACTTTGGTAAAGTCCCAGATTACATAATCGCCATGAAAAATACAGTGGCATTTCTATACACTGGCAACATGTAGGAGAACCAAATAAAAAATACAATCCCATTCGCAATAACCACACACACACACACACACACACACACACACACACACACACACACACACACACACACAAATGAAATACCTTTACATCCATCTAACTGGAGAATGGAAAGACCTTCACAACAAGAACTACAAAACATTGTTCAAAGAAATCACGAATGACACAGTGGAAAAGCCTCAGATGCTCATGGATTGGAAGAGTCACTATTGTCAAGATGTCCATTCAACCCAAAGCAATCTATAGATTCAATGCAACACCCATCAAGTTACCCAACATTGTTTTCTTGGACCGAAATGACAATACAGAAATTTCATATAGAAACAGAAAAGAACACAAAAATCCAAAACAAAAATCTTCAGCAAAAGAATCAAAAGAGAGGTTTCACACTCCAGACTTTAAAATTTGTTACAAGGCCACAGTATCCAAAGGGCATGGTATTGGCACAGGAATAGACATACAAACCAATGAAACAGAACTGAGATTCCGGAAGTAAAAACAGAGTCCCTGAACCACCCCATCTTTGACAAAGTCACCAATAGCCATCACTGGGGGGAAAAAAGAACATATTTTGCAAATGGTGACAGGAAACCTGACTGACCACATGCAGAAGAATGAAACTGAATTACTACTTATCACCATATACAAAACTCAGCTCAAAATGGATCAGGTACCTAAACGTAAAACTATGAGAACTATAAACCTCCTACTATAAGAATCCTAAGGGCCGGGCTCGGTGGCTCAACCTGTAATCCCATGCCTTGGGAGGCCGAGGTGAGTGAATTGCCTGAGCCTGCGGGTTCAA
>NW_007231044.1:79465-120266 GCF_000164805.1 Carlito syrichta | reverse complement strand
GGAAGGCTGAGGCGGAAGGATCGCCGGAGCCCAGCAGGTCGAGGCTGCGGTGGCCGGGAGCGGCCACTGCACTCCAGTCTGGGCAACAGAGTGAGACTCCAACTCAAAAAAAAAATAGAAATTGCCAACTTTGGGTTTATTCTTGTACAATATTGTTCATAGGTGCACTATGTACGACAGCCAAAATGTATTAACAACCCAACTACATATCCATAAATAAAATTTAGCATATCTATTTAATGGAATATTATCCAGCAATTAAAAGGAGTGATATTTTTCAACAAATCCCTTTTGTTTACTGAGAAATTACTCCTTATTGATTAACTCACCAGGACTTTTCAGCACAAGATTTAACATCTTAATGACCACCAAGACCTGGGCTCAGGGGCTTGCTCTCCTTCTCCCTGTCCTTAATGGGGTTTAGAGAGAGAGACATCATTAACAGAGACCAAATCAGATGATTGCAGGTCATCCTTTCCCAGTCATTGAACAAGCTGCTCAATTTTTGTCCAGAGCAGGAAAGGGTCAGTACTTCAGAAAACCCTTATAATGAATTTGATATTGCATTATAAGATGTCTCTTAACAATTTAGATTTATCAACAGTATTGATCCAAACTCATTTGCTCCTGATTTAAATTTTTTGCATTTTTCAATTGACTTTGATTGTATGTAATTTTAATAAATAATCTCACTCCTTGTGCAGAAATTAATCAAGCCAGTGTAAGAAAAATCCTTCAACCTGGAACAACCTCATCTTACTTTGGAAAGAGGAAACAGGTTTTTTTTGTTCCTCTTTTACCCAAAAGATGAACAAATGCCCCCCGGGCCCCCCCCCCCAATTTTTTTTTCAAAATGTTACTCTGGCCTTGGAATGGCGACAGGCAGCTTTTGACAGGGTGACTCAAAACATCTATGAAGGGCAGCTGGAAGCACTATGTGGGAAGTCTTCTTTGGAAATTTCTTAAAACCAATTCTTGAGACTCATCCACGATTGTGTACCAAGGCTCTAAAGTCCAAACAACTTATGCTATTTCATCTCAGGAACTAGGCTCAGAGGAGGCATTGGAATTGTCAGGAGCAAGAGCAGTTGTCATCTTCCCTGGAGGTAGGACCTCAATAAATCAAGGCTTATCAATAATTATTTCCTTTTTCCATAAATCCAACAATCCATGCTTACTAACCCTCTCCATATTTGGAAGATTTGATTTCAGAACAAAAGCAAGTTGCCTGTTCTCTTTGCAAACAAATCAGTAGTCCCACAGAGGTTTCAGCTGAGTTCCTTGAAGGATCTCAAAAGGCCTACTGGCCTTGATGATGGCAGCAATCTTAGAGATGATGGGCAGATTATGAATGACAAAGGACACTTCATTTCTTTATTGCTTTTCAAGATTCTAGGACAGTGTCCTAGGATACCAAAGCCTGTGATATCTGAAGCAGTATGGGCATTAATCGTATGCATTAATCCAGCAGCAGTTCTGTTTAGGATAGCCATATTGAACATAGCTTCCTGATAAGCCAACTCTGTCTCTTCTCTGGAAACTACCATCTTTATCTTATTGCATCTTTCAGGATTATCCAGCCATTGAAGGGCATTGACATCAACTTGGATTCCCAAGGGTTTGGTTCAGAGAGTCCATCCCCAACAACAGTACTGTCAGGCTTTATGAATTCATTTGACTGACATACCACAGTGACAACTCCACTGATGATAATCCAAGGGTTGACTACTGTTTGTCCTTCCTTCCTGCACAGCATCCCAAAAAGCTTTGATCATGAGTGGTTTTACTTTGTTGTGGTCCTCCTCACTCATACTCCTCACACATCTCATAAACATGTTGTCACATTCAGTGATGCCAATGGTGTAGAGGTCACTCAGCACATTGGCACAAGCTATGAGCCCCATCATGTAGGGATCTTCCACCAGTGGGTAAAAGTAGTCTGCGACCTGCACCAGTGACAGGTCCCACACCTCAGGAGGATGATGCAGGAGTCCATCCCAATGTCCAGGGCTGGAAAGGTTGGGCTAGGGACTGTCCCGGCTGGCAGGCCAGCTTCCTGGGCCGCTTCTTCCTGGCCTCTGACCAGGTCCTGGTCCAGCAGGGGTTGCACATCTGGCTACATCAATCCCACCACAAGTTTGAGAAGCATCTCCTGGGGAACCTTGCAGCCTCAGCCTTACATGCAGGAGAAACCCGTCAGCTGCCAGCTTGGTCTGTGTCCCAATGCCTGGGGCTCCAAGTGCTGGTAGTTTGAAAAGCTCTGACCCAGAGGCAAACCAGCTGAGCCTGAGGAACCTTTCACTGCCATCCTTAGCCTCCATTGCCTCTCCGCAGGTGCCTGTGGCCAAGGCTTCCACCGTGGTGCACTGCTAGACTCATGATGCTATGCCTTCCTGGTCTTCCTCGGGAGTGAAGTATTATCTGCTACAACGTAATGGATCTTGAAGATGTTAAGCTAAGTGAAGTAATCTAAGAATCAAAGGTCAATGTTGTATGATTCCATTTATATGAAATATTTAGAATATGTACATTTATAAGATAGAAAACAATTTAGTAGTTTCTAGGGTATGAGCATAAAGGCAGATTGGAAGTGACTTGGTTTCTATTTGGTGTGATAAAAAAATATGCTTCAGCATATTTACTATAGTAACATCAGAGTACCCAGCAAAGAAAAATACAATAGGGATTTTTCTCATTGTAGTAATTCAAATCTTATTTTCTCAAAATTGCTACATTTAAAGTGCATTTTCCTTGTCATATAGACCATCTTATTTTTAACATTTTTCTTTGAATAATTTGATCTTCCATCACCTTGTCATCTTATTTTTTATTTATTAAGATAATTATTACCTATACAACTCTATTCTTCTCATTTAATTATTTTCAGTATGCTAACTTAGCAATAAATTACTTTCTTTGTTAACCTATGATATGCACAATTTTATTTCTCAAATATAATCCATGCATTCTCATAATTTTTCATATATAGAATAGTATTTTAAAATGGGTTATTGGGATAAACTATAAGTTGTAAATATTAGATCATGCTATTCATCACTTTTAGAACTCTGCAGTGTAAATTAGCATAATTAATATTCTAATTCATAGGCACATGGAGTAAATGATTAAGAACAGACATTTATGAAGTATAACTATATTACTATGTGGATAAAGCCATAGACTATTCAAGAAAGCTGTCACAGATATGGATGAGAATAAATATTCTTTAATATTAACATGCTATACTCTCTATGTTTCTCTAATAATGTATTCAATTACCCTATCAATTAATGTGATCACTGCCTTTGAAATATATTTAGATATATGATACTATCAACCTGGGAGAGCACTCAGTAAACAACTTAAATCTACCTGCCCAAATTGTTATAGTACAAAATGTATAATATACTTTATTGTAATTTCTATGAAGCCTTGTTTCATCATTATGTATGATAAAGTTAAGAAATAGCAATTTATCATTAATGTGGAGGATGATCCTAAATTACTATATAGTGGCATTTCTCCAGTTCCTGAAGAAATATGTGATTTAGGTACTTTTTTCATTAACACAACAGGCTCATGGTATGTAGAGACTTGTAGAGAATAAAAGAGTTTTCCTATATCAAGACTTGCTTGATTTTTCATTTTTAAATAAAATATAGATGTGTTAAAGGTATAAGACAGTAAAAGAGATTGCTTGTTTTTTCACTCAGAGTTACTAGAAATAAACTTGATATAAATATATTTTGCTCATTTCCTATAGAATGAGGACTTGGCTATTTAACCTAGTACTTTGAGATTGTTGGTCTAATAGGTAATTGTTCAACCCACTGTTTTTCTAAGCATGTGTTCATATGGACTGAATTTCTAAAAATAGCAAATTGCACTTTTAAAAAAGGATTTTTCCTATTATATATTCAGACATAAATACTTGTAAAAATCATGACTCTAGCTCCTGAAAAATCTAACCCAATAAACTTATGTTAAAATAATTGATAGCATTTTAAAAGTAAAACCTCAAGCTATAAGAATCTTAGAAAATGCAGGAGACACCCTTATGGAAATTGGAACTGGTAACCAATTCCTGATCAAAACCCCAAGTGTCCATACCATAAGAGATAAGATAGACAAGTGGGACCTCATCAAACTGACAAACTTCTGCAAAACCAAAGAAACCATCAAAAGAGCAATGGGACAGTCCACAGAATGGGAAAAAAATATTTGCCAACTATATATCTGACACAGGCCTAACATCTAGCATCTACAAGGAACTCAAACATGCTGAAAGGAAAAAAAAAAACAAACAGCCCCATTAAAAAGTGGGCAAAAGACAAAAATAGACACTTCTCAAAAGAAGATATATGGGCAGCCAACAGACATGAAAAAGTGCTCAGTCTCACAAATTTGTTTTTTGGCCAAGCATAGTGGCTTTGCCTGCAAACTCAACATTTAGGGAGGCCAAAGCGGGGGGATTACTTGAATTCAAGAATTTGAGACCAGCCTGGTAACAAAGTGAGACTCTGTCTCTACAAAACAAACAAACAAACAAAAACTAAAACTAAAACAGAAAAACTAATATGTTATGGAAGAACAGGGAGTTGATACTATTCTTTTCAAGCAAAACTGGATCCAAGGCTTAAATGTGAATAATAAGGCTTTCTTCTCTTTTCCTATTCCAGCTCCTTTTTAAAAATTGGCCTTATTATTCAACACTTCAGAGACTCCTGTAAGTTAAAAGAAGCTAAACCTGTGAACTGAGACCAGATTCATGTTCTTTCAGTATCTTTACTTCAAAGTCCTGAGGTATTTTCTCACTAATCTTAGTAAAAAACTCATTTGGGGAAGTTGTTTGCAAAATTTAGTTTTATTACCCCCCCCACATCAGATGGTGCTGGTGACTGAGAGGAAGCTGATGAGCTGAAATGTGTGTATTTAGGTCAAAAACTTCTATTGCCTGTTTCTCACTTACATGAATTGCAAGTCTTAGCTAAAACCTTTCTAAGAGAATTGTGGACATGGATTATGGTTTCACATATACATTCCCTTATTAAACAGCTACATATATTTAAATGAGGTTCATTAAACATATTTTAAGAATTATTTTTAGTATGAAAATGCAAAAAAAATCAGTATATAAATGCATAGAGCAACTTTTTAGTCCATTCTTTAAAAACAGAACTTTGGAACTAGAAAAGAATTTAGATCATTTAGCTTCAAAGAGTTCAGATACAGATAAGAAAACTGATTTGAGGAGAGGTTTCATAATTTATCAAAAGTTGCATAAGTGTTTACAAGCAGTGATAGAACTGAAAGTTTACTTTATTAATTTTATTTAGAAAGCTGCTATCAAGACTGAGAAGTTATAGAAATTGCAAGATTTACCCAATCAAGGAGCCAGGTACAGTCCTCATCTAAGTTTATATATTTTTGGTATTAACAGGCACAGGATCTTGCTCTGTCAGCTGTCTTCCTCACTGCAACAAGCTCCCTCAAGATCTACTCTTTTCTTGGGAAGATATGCCAAAGAAAAAGCTCATCATTAAAATGTAAGGAAAAAAAAACAAAAAACAACTGATCAAAAAGCAGGATGAAGAAATCTTATAAATATTCCAGGGAAAAAGACCAAGGACAGATGGCGAGCCAAATATCATCAATGTGATTCTCAGATATAGAGAATGATATCTCTGTTCTGCAAATAACATTTTTCTTTTATCACATGAAGTGTTTTCTGAGAATAATCTCTTAACTGACTGGTAAAAAGGTAACTATTTAATTTTTCACTAACTGATCACTACATATTTCTCATTCTACCCCCACTAAAACAAGTGTCTTCTAAAAGTAGTACATTCACTTCTTCCTATACTTTAAATCTTGTCATTTTTTCATTATCTTAATTTAACCATTAACCAGAGCTATATATATAACATGAATAACTCATTAATAACAAAAATTAATTGTAAATGGAAATCATACACATACTTTCTAAAATTTATATTGCCAAAAGTAATAGAATTGAATAGGTGTTTACTAAAACTGAGATTATGATATTAAATGGTTCACAGGAATTATTTCATTCAATTATCACCATATTTTTGAAGATTATATAATTATTAACAGGCACAAACAACATTCGAACAGAATTGTTTAATTCAAGAACCCAAACAATGAGCCATTACACTTATATAGAAATAGATTCTATAAGTTAAAAAAAATTACTAAAGTTCTCAAGGAGTAAAATAATAGAAATATTATAATATAGAAATATTATATAGTATAATAAAAGAAAATAATATAAAATATAAAAATGTAAAAAAGAAAACTTAAAATGTTTACATAGGGCATTTATGACATATTCTATTCTGAGTAAAATCATGCATGCAAATATTTTAATTCATATGTATTTTAATAAAAGTAGCAATAAAAGTATAGTGCATGAGAAATAAATAAGAAAGGGTATTCACAAGATTTGGTTTTGTAGTTTAGTTGAATAAAATTTTAAATTATTAGAGATAATGATGTTGACAGAATTCATATTATAAAATATATTGCTTTCAATCTGATTTTGATAAAAATCAATATGCTGTACGACCCACTTTCAACTCGAATAAGAAATTGTTTGAATTTGCTTTTTGTCTAACATCATTTCCATAACCTGAAATAAGTATAAACAGCCAGTAATCAGTCCCTAGTAAAAAAAATAATGTGAGAAATGCACATTAAAATGATGTATAACATGATCACATTTGTTTAAGAAGGGCAAGTATCAAGAAAGCAAAAACCACACTTACTTTTGCAAGAACCTAATAGCACTAATATGTCTGTGTCTCTTAAGAATATAATACCTGTACCATGTCCACCTGTATTCCTAATCCTGAATTGTACCCACATCTTTAAAATAGAAGGAATATGTTATATTATGCCTAATATATTTAAATCACACAGAGTAAAACTTCAACCTTGGATAATAACACTTAAATTTTATTAAAATAGAATAATTAAATTTTAAATAGATTTTTATTTTAAGACCCTGAAGAATATATTTATCTGAAAACCATGTAATATTAAATGGCAATTTTAAAAATTTTTAATAGAGTATTATTTTCTCTATTTCTTGATTAGAACAATCTGAGTAAAGGAATAGTTTTATCAATTAGACAACAGAGACAACTAACATTGTTGTCTATATATTTTCAATGTATTTATGAACTGTATGCAAGACTGCATTAATTAGATGATTATCTTTTTGGTTATCATAAATGTAACATATTTTTCACATGACACTATGCCAAAACACACATTTTGACATTTTTCTTATTGCAATGCAAAATTAGATAAAAACACTATAATTAAAAATTTTGTGTATGTTTTGTTCATAACAGAGATAATTGTGTTAGCTCCCCCCTCCTTTTTTTTAATGTGAGGTTCAAATTAGACTAGGTATAAGTGGTCATCGTACAGGTAAAGTTTGGGCTTCCCTTTAGTCTCCACTTTGCCTGGTTTAAGATCATGTACCCTTATTAATATGTACCCCACCCCCTGGCAGTTTTCAGCTACTGCCAATCCCTTTTTTATAGTATTATGGTAAATGTTCAGGGTCTGCTAATGAGTGAGAACATGTGGTACTCAGGTATTTGTTTCTGTGATATATTTGTGTTCGCTTTTACATTCCATTATGTATAATTATAACTATTTTCCAAAGTCATTAGTAAAGAGTTGATATTTTAAGATCAGATCTACTGAAGCTCTGCAACCACACTTACTGATAACATTTCCCTGAAAAAATTTGAAACTATTCCTTTACTCAGATTGTTCTGATCAAAATGCTTGGGATTGATTTGTATGACACCAAGAGAAAATATAAAATTAAAACATTATTATTTAAAATATTTTAATGTATATATTTTCAACTGACAAGTAAAAATTGTATATATTTATCATGTACCAGCATGGTGTTTTGAAATATATATCCATCATAGAATAGCTAAATCAAGTTAATTAACATAGGCATTATCCCACATACTTAACAGTTTTTGTGGTGAGAAAAATTAAAATCTACCCTCCTGACGTTTTCAAGAATGCAACACATTGTTATGATCTATACTCACCATGCTTTACAATAGCTCTCTTGAGCTTATTACTTTTAACTAAAAGTTTACATCCTTTGACTAACATAACTTCAACCATCCCCACCCTCAGCCCCTGGTAACTTCCATTCTATTTCCTGTTATTGTAAATTCAACATTTTTAGATTCGACATATAAATAAGATTATATAATATTTGTCTTTCTGTGTCTGGTTTATTTCATTTATTATAATGTCTCCAGGTTGATCTATCCTATCCCCCCTCCTCCCAAAAAAAGACTTTCTTTTTTTTTAGTTTGATGGTATTCCATGTGTGTGTGTGTGTGTACGTGTGTGTGTGTGTGTGTGTGTGTGACATTTTCATCTATTCTTTGATACCAACACTTAGGTTGGTTCCATATCATTGCTAGTGTGAATAATACTGCAATAAACAAGAGAGTGCAAATATCACTTTAACATACAGGACATCATTCTTTGGATACATACCCAGTAGTAGTATTGCTTAATTATATTGTAGTTTAATGTTTAATTTTTAAGGAGCCTGTATATTGATTTCCATAGTGGTTGAACTAATTTATATTTCCATCAACATTGTACAAGTGTCTCCTTTTCTTCACATTCTCACTAACACTTGTTTTTTTTCCACTTTTTGGTAATAAGCATTCTAAGACATGAGGTGATATCTCATTCTAGTTTTGATATGAATTTTCCTGATTATTAGTGACGTTTTGAAGTATTTGATATACTTATTGGCTTGATATACTTTTGAGAAATGGCTATTCAGTCATCTGCCTATTATTTCATTGTGTGATTTGTTTTCTTGCTATTGATTTTTCTGCATTCCTTGTATTTTTGGACACTGATTCCTTATTCCTTATCACATGTATCATTTTCAAATATTTTCTCACATTCTGTATATTACCTCTTTACTCTGTTTTTGTTTCTTTTACTATGCAGTAGATTTTTAGTTCATATAATCCCATTTGTCTATTTTTATTTTTGTTGCTTGTGATTTTGGGGTCATATCTGAAAAATTATGACTCAAACCAATATCATGGAGCATTTTGTCTATGTTTTCATCTTCTAGTTTTACAGTTTAAAGTCTTACAGGTAAGTCCTTAATTCAAGTTCATTTTTTGTATACAGCATGAGATAGGGGTCCAATTTTACTTTTTGCCTGTGGATGTCCAATTTTCCAAGTACCATAACTGAAAGAATTACCCTTCCCCTATTGTTTATTTTTTGCACTACTGTCAACAATCAATTAACCATAAATGCATAAATGTTATTTTTGGGTCTCTATTCTGTTGCATTTATCTAGGTGTCTGCTTTAGGCCAGTACTGTGCTGTTTTGATTACTATAGCTTTGTAATCTCTTTTGAAGCTATGTGCTTCAGTTTGTTCTTCTTTTCTTAAGGTTGCTTTGAGTGTTCTTTATGTTATACGGTTCCATACAAATTTTAGTATTGTTTTTCTATTTCTGTGAAAAATGTCATTAGAAATTTGATTGAGATTTCGTTGAATATGTAAATCATTTTCAATAGTATGTGCACTTTAACATTTATTTTTTAAATTTGTGAACATAGGTTTCTTTTCATGTTTTTGTGTCTTTTTCAATTTATTTCATCAATGTTTTATCATTTTCATTACATGTGTGCTTTACCTCCTTCGTTAAATTTATTACAAAGTATTTGATTTATTTGTAGCTGTTGTAAGTGGGATCTTTTTTCTTGAAAAACTTTTTCCACGTATTTTTTGTTATAAGTGTATAGAAGTGCTATTGGTTTCTGTATGATAATTTTATACCCTACATCTTTACTGAATTATTTTATTCATTCCAACAGTTGTCTGGTAGAGTTTTTAAGAGTTTCTATGTCATCTGTAAACAGAGGCAGTTAAGTTACTTCTTTTCCTATTTGAATGCCTTTTATTTCTTCTTGCTTGATTTTTCTACTAGAATTTCCAGGACTTCATTTAAGATAAATGACTGACAAGGGTGGACATTCTTGTCTTGTTCCTAATCTTAGAAGAAAAGCGTTTGGTTATTTTTAGTATAATATTAGTACTAAATGTTCTTCATGTGGCCTTTTTAATATTGTAACATATTCCTTCCAAATTCAATTTTTGAGATGTTTTATCATAAAAGGATGTTGAAGTTTGCCAAACGCATTTTCTGAAACTATTGGAATGATCATAAAAGTTTATCATTTCATCTGTTAATGTAGTGTATTACATTTCTTGATTTCTGCATATTAGAACATACTTGCATCCTAGGGATGGATCTTACCTGATCTTGATAAATGATCATTTTATTATGCTGTTGAATTCAGTTTGCTAATATTTTGTTGAGAATGTTTGCATTTATGTTCATCAGGGATATTGACTTAAAATTTTTTTTCTTGTGTTATTATTATGTGACTTTAGTATCAGGATAATGCTGGTCTCATAAAATGATAAAGTGTTTTAAAAAATCATATTGGTTATTCTTTAAATGTTTGTTAGAATTCAGCAGTAAAGCTGCTGGTGTTTTCTTTGAAAAGAGACATTTTACTACTAGTCAGGATTTTTTCATTATTGCTCAGTCCAGATTTTCTATTTCTTCATGATTCAGCCTTGGTAGGTAGAATGTGTCTAATAATTTATCTATTTCTTCTATATTGGCATATAATTGCTCATAGTAATTCTTTACAATTCTTTGTATTTTATATATTAATAGTAATGTTTCCTCTTTCATTTCTTTATGTATTTGAGTCTTCTTTCTTATTTTTTTTCCAGGTCTGGGTAAAGGTTTGTAGGTTTTGTTACTTGAGATAGTGCTTCTCTTTTGATGTAGGCATTTATTGCTTTTAACTTTTCTTTCTGAACTGCCTTTGCTATATTCTGTAAGCTTGGGTATGTTGCATTATTTTTCCATGTGTCTCAAGACATTTTTAAGTTTCTCTTTTAATTTTTTCTGACTATTGGATTTTCAGAAGCATTTTGTAATTTCTAGATATTTGTAAATATTTTGAAATTTTTTCAGTTATTGATTTCCAGTTTCATACCATTCTTGTAATAAAACACAACTAAAATGATTCTAGTTTTTTAAAATTTGTTAAGACTTCTGTTGGTAGCATTAAATTTTGATTATTATATTATGAATTCTGTGTTTTCTAAATCTATTTATTCCTCCTTTGCTGTCTTTGTCTGTGATTAGATGATTTTTCTATAGTGATATTCTTTGATAAATTACTCTTTCTTTTGTGCACCTACTATGGTTGTGCTTAGTGGTTAGCATGAAGCATACATAAAAGATTTTATAATCATTGCAGATTATTTTAAAGCTGATAATAACTTAAGCTTGCATTAAAAACTCTGTATCTTTTTTACTTCCTCATTTTATGTTTTCTTTCTTTCTTTTTTATTTATTTTTTTTCTTTTTTAAGTGGGATTTATTGAGAGGACAGAAAAGCTCCCACAGTGGAGAGGGACACAATGGGGTTGCCAAATTTATGTATTCATGTCACAGTTTACCTATTTTATATTACATATCTCTTAACAAATCATTATAGTTGTTTCTATATTTAATAGTTTTGTCTTTTAACCTTTATAATAAAGATAAAAGTTATTTACACATCATCATTACAGTATTAGAACTTTGTAAATTTAATCATGTACTTATTTTTTACCAGGAATTGTATACTTTAGTAAGTTTTTATGTTACTAATTAGTGTCTTTTTATTCAGCTTGAAAATCTTCCTTTAACTTTTTTTATAATATAGGTCTGGTGGGTATAAACTTTCTTTTTTGTTTGTTTGTTTGTTTTACTTACCTGGGAATATCTTTATCATTTCTTCATTTCTGAAGGAACTTTTCTAGGTAAAATATTCTTGTTTGGCACTTTTTCTTCCCCTCAGTGATTTTAATATATCATCCTACTTTCTTCTGGTAATATTTCTGCTGAAATGTCTGCTGCTAACGTTATTGGAATTCCCTTATAGTTTACAAGCTTCTTTTCTGTTGCTGCTTTCAGGATCTCTTTTTCAAAAAAAATTTTTGACAGTTGATTATAATATGCCATAATCTTTGTATAGTCTGTGTTGGATTGAATCTGATTGGAGATGTCTTTGTGTTTGTTTTTTGATATTCCCATACTTTGGAATTTCCATTTTTTTGCAGATTTGGAAAATTTTCTTCTTATTATTTTTAATAAGCTTTTTGATGCATTGCCTTTCTCTTCTATTCTAAAACACCTATGATTCAAATATTTATTCTTTTCATGCCGTACAATAAATCTCATGTGTTCTTATTTATTTTTATTTCTTCTTTGACTGCATATTTTTAAATAACCTGTCTTTGAGTTCACAGATTCTTCTGCTTAGTCATTTCTGCTGTTGGCATTTTCTATTACATTTTTAAAATCACTTATTTTTCGGCTCCAGAATTTCTGTTTAATTTTAAAAATAATTTTAATATTTCCCTTAATTTTCTCATTTTTGAAATTTATTATTTTCCTGATATTGAATAGCTATTGTGTATTTTCTTGAAGTTAGCTAAGTTTGTTTAAAAACAATTGTTTTGATTTTTTAGACAGCTATTTAATCTTCATTTCTTTACTTCTACTTTATTTTGTTACTTTGGGGGTGTTATGTTTCTCTATTTTGGTCTTTATGATCATGTGTTGATGTTCGTGCATTTGAAAAAACAGACATTTCATTCTTTTTTTCTGACTTTGTTTGAGACATCCTTCACCAATCAGCCTGTCCAGAGATTCTGGGCAGGCCATCTGGTATGGTCTTCAGAAGAGCTTTCTGCTAGATTCTTCAAGAAGACTGACCTGATTCCTGGGTCAGTAGAGATTGGGGGTTGAAACCTGAATCCATTGGGGTAGACCAATAGCCTCAGTACATTAGGACTGGCAGGGAGCTTGTACTCATGGGGGAATGACTTCACCCAGGGCCTACAGAGGTTTAAGTGACATTGGTTGTTGGAGAGTACCTTGAACCTGAGTTTCCAAGGGCCACCAGGCACTGGGATTGACTTGCACCTAGAATGACTCATACAGGCTTGAAGCCAGTGGCTATGGGGATGGCTAGACATGTCAATGAGGTTGATTTGGTGCTGCAGTTGCCTGAAGCCCTTTGGTTAGGTCTGGGTGCTAGGTTCACAGGAACTGGCCTAGATCCTAAGTCTGTAGGAGTGGTTCTGGAATCTGAGTTCATGAAGGCCAATTTTGCATCACAGTATTGGTGTGAGCATGAACTCAGGGTCTGATGAAGCAGACTTGGTTTCTGGGTTTATGGAGACCAGCCTGGAACCTGGGGCCAGCCTGATACCGGGTCAGGTGTGAAGTCTGGGGACTGTGGGGTCCAGTTTGGAGTGTAAAACTGTGAGTATTGATCTGGTGTCCGGAGCCATGATGAGGGTTGACTTGACACGTGGAGCCATAAAGACAAGCCTGAAACCTGAGTCCATAAATGGCTTCTTGGGGACTAGGTGTGCAGGTGCTGGCCTGGAGGCTAAGTCTGTGAGGGATGGTCTGTGTCTTATTGTCACAAAGCCCTCCCTATGAACCTAGGTCTATGGGGACTGATCTAAAACAAAGGTCTACTGGGACAGGCTTGGACTTTGGTTGTTGGAACAGTTCCGGACCATGGGTCTCAGGGCATGGGGCTGCAGGGGCCAGCACGGAGGTTGAGGACACAGAGACTGGCCTGTCCCTGGACAGGCATACAGCCTGTGTCTACAGGTGAAGGCCTGTGGCATTAGGCCAGAGGTATCAACCTGGAGCTAGAGAAGGCTTGAAGCCTGGAGCTCTGTGAGCTGACTTGGCTATGGACTAGTCTGAAACATGGGGCAAGCCTTACACCATGGGCTTCAGGGGCCTGCTTGAATTCTGGGTCGATGGGCACATTGTCCTGATGACTAGGGCTATAGTATCTGGCCTGGTGCCAGGATGAGACTGAAGGCTGGGACCTAGAGGGCTAGTCCAGTACTGGTGAAAGAACTGTTTACTGAAATGCTGCTTAGACTATTTTCTGTGCATAAGTATCCCTTGTGAAAATGTATTAAATTTGTGAAAGACTTTTTATCCTTGGGATTTTAATCCCTAACAATGAAACTCCAAGTAGATACTGGACAATGTTCAATAAACACACCTAAAATATAATAAGCATACCAAATTATAATCATAGTAGGATGTTTACATTTAAGCATTCTGTTTTTTCTGGTCAAGGCAATAAATAGCAACTACGATTACCTTACAAATACATAAACCAAACAAAAATCCAGAAACTTTTTGTATTTAAAGGTTGGTAGGACGATTTTAGTGAAATCAAAAGAATGAAACATTGCTTTAAATATACCAGAATGTTAAAATTTTTAAGAGAAATAACTTAGATAAATCTCTTAGACAAATTTTTGGGGCTCAGTAGAAAGTATTGCAAACTATAACAACATTAAGGGATCCAAAGTTCAAACAATATTTCATTTGCTCATTCCTCTATCAGCATTCTGACTCATGGAAGATTAATTACCAGAAATAGTGAGTCATTCTTTTCCTGTCAGAATAGATGCTATTTTCTTTTCTATTAGTTGTATGCATCAAAATCCAAAAACTGATAGAAATGTGTCTGAAGTATACAATGTAGCACTCCAAGTAAAGATAAATATAACTTGACAAAATTATTACAAAAATTAATGCTAAAGATAATCTTCACATGAAAAAATATCAGCATCACTGTTGTTAAAGAAACTTTCAATTAATTTAAGTGACCAACCTAACCAATTTTCTTTATTTTTACTTGACAAGATTTCTAAAGCTTGAAAGCAAACAAATAGCAAATAACTTCAGAACCAATTATGGGATAACATGAGATAAGTCATGTACGCATACCATTGATTCTAAAATTGGGTTACTATTATTTTCAACACTTGATTTCCAGCATTGTTCAGTCTATATTGTGGTTTTACATCTTCAATTGTCTTATTTTTGTGGCAAAGTTCTGTCTTTTATAGTATAGTCTCATTCATGTGATTTTAAACACTAAATTATTCCTACATTTTCATGTGACTCTTTTTAAGTATGAAAACTGAAGGTGATCTTTGACTTCTTTTGACATCTGATCTCCAAAATCTAGACTGTTATAAAATCTCAGTTCATCCATGTGTTGTCTCTGAAACCAACGTCTTCTATTTGAGTTCTACTCTTTTAGTCTAGGGCACCATTTTACCCTTGCCTAAACACCTGAAATGGCATGCCATGTAGCAAGCATGTCTCCTTCCGATTTCCTTCTTCATATTCAGGGAAGCTGACCATTCTTCATTACATCAGCTTACTAACATTGCTACCTGCTAACCAAGCTCCAATGCCTACATCTTTTTTATATAATCATTGGGAGAAATTTAGCATTCTTTACAATCTTACCAAAACTCACTTTGCCAAATGTATTTCTTCCTACATCCTGCACACATAGTTTACATTTCAAACACTTCAGATTCCTTGAACTTAACTCTTCTATATCCAGCCCCAAGCTGTTTTCTCCACACGGAGTTGTCCTTATTTTTGGGAATTGTGTATCTTCAAGCTCTAGATGAAAAATTATCTCAATCATGAAGTCTTTCTTTCTTTCTTTTTTCTTTCTTCCTTCCTTCCTTCCTTCCTTCCTTCCTTCCTTCCTTCCTTTCATTTTTTCTTTCTTTCTTTTTTGAGTTAGAGTCTCACTCTGTCGCCCAGACTGGAGTGCAGTGGCCACTCCCGGGCACCGCAGCCTCCACCTGCTGGGCTCTGGTGATCCTTCCGCCTCAGCCTTCCAAGTAGCCGGAATTACAGGCATGCGCTACCACGCCCAGCTGATTTTTTGATTTATTGTAGACATGAGGTCTCGCCAAGTTGCCCAGGAGGGTCTTGAACCCACGGATTCAGGCAATTCATTCACCTCAGCCTCCCAAAGCATGGGATTACAGCCTGAGCCACGGAGCCCGTCATGAAATCTTTCTAAATTTAATGTCAGAATCAATCTCCCTTACTCTACAGTTAGTAATTATTTGTACCACATACATTAGGTATTTATAAAGTGTCTACTTCTTTTTTCTATCATGAATAACTTGAAAACAAAGGTTTTGCTCATTTATCTTTGAAACTCTATTTTTTGAGGGAGGTTTGGTAATGGGAGCACAACATGTAAATAAATGAATGTTTTGTGAGCTGATATGAACATAAGTTACCATCAGTTATTTGATACTGAAGTTACCAAATCAAGACATAACACAAATTTCTATTAACTCTCATCAGTTCATTTTTTATAGAGTAAACTATTACTAAGCTTAACCAGCTACAGTAACTTGCAGAGCTAATATTTTTAAATAGTTTTCTATCTTTTCTACAAAATACTAGCTCTACAAAATAATAAAGCTCGGTGGCTCAGTTTGTAATCCTATGCCTTGGGAGGCTGAGGTGAGTGGATTGCCTTAGCCCGCGGGTTCAAGACCCACCTGGGCAACTTGGTGAGACCTCAACTCTACAATAAATCAAAAAATTAACTGGGTATGGTAGCGCGCGCCTGTAATTCGAGCTACTTGGAAGGCTGAGGCAGAAGGACCGCCGGAGCCCAGCAGGTCGAGGCTGCGGTGGCTGGGAGCAGCCACTGCACTCCAGTCTGGGTGACAGAGTGAGACTCCAACTCAAAAAAAAAACAACAAAACAAAAACAAAAATAATAAAGATGGATTATAAGAAAACAGGAAATGCAAAGTGGTGAAAAATATCCAATTTCTATAATTCTACCAGTACTTATGAAGTATTATTTGTACCTTTAAAAAATCTCTAAATGTTTTATTGTATATGTATACATGTACTTTTAAAAGTAATTTAACCTGTATTATTCATATTTTTCTTAGCTATTTTAATGATTACTTTATACTCTATTGAAAAATTATCAACATTTATGGAACCAACCTTCTCTATTTGGACATTAAGGTGATTTGCATTTTTAAAAGTTGTATTATAAACTGGGTAATCATGGAATTTTATAGAGCAGAATGAAAAACTTTTGAAATAAAAATGATTTATAGTCACTCTAATTACAAACAATACTATAATAAATAACGATGCACCTATATTATTGAAGTAAATTACTTATTCTTATTGTGACTTCCTAGATTTTGAATTGCTATATTAGATTATAAATATTTTTAAATTCTACAATTACCCCCATCACCTCTAGATGATCGAATTAGTTGGTTGGTGATGTATACATCAGGCTGACATAAAATTTGAGTCAGGATAGAGTGACTTATTTTTAAAGAATATTGATTTGCCTAATAACTTGTGCTTTATTTTATGTTTTGTAAGAACATGAGTCAGGAAGTCATCTGTCTGCCTTCTCACAAAATGTCAATTTCGTGAATATGAATGAGTACCAAGCTGTTGCCTAAGGACAATTGAACTATTATCAGAAATTACTTTTAGATAATTCGAAATTAGTAGCTTCTTTTCTGAGCAGAAAAGCTTAACATTTTAACCTGGACAAATTGAACAAAGTTACTGATAGGAATATTTGTGAACATACAATCAAATTGGATACAAACAAATTGATTATAATTTCTCATCACATGAGTACTGACTAAACTCTAAAGTTCACTCATGTCTGGTTGTCATGGATGGTAAATCCAACTTGACATGCTAGACTAGCTTTATCCTCAGTAAATCAATCAAATAATTCAAACAAGATTTTCTGTATTTGATTAAATATAGTTGACACAATTGTCTTAAGTATACATATCACATATCTGAGGACATATTACAGTAAGTCCTTTATTAGTCTTTCTCTGTCAAAATAGTATCACATTTCCTACTGCAAACTTAGTAACATAAAGATTAGTTTGCTATTTATTCTAATTATTTTGTATGAAATATTTTCTCTTTTTATTCCTCTTTAATCTTTCTAGTGTAACTTGTAAATCTATTTAGTGAAATTTTCTCTTATTCTCAGTTTATATTTCATAATACAATTCCATTAAAACTTTAATTATCTTTCTACTATGATTTAATTTTAATAAGCAAAATTAATCAACTTACATATCATCTGTTGATTACTCAGCTATTTGAATATTGCATACAATATTATGCCTGTAAATGGAAATAACATTTTCTTGTGACACAGGAAAGAGAAAAATACACATTAGAAGGCTTGATTTATACAACCTGAAACTATACAACTTTTAGAAGAAAAGAGTGGAAGAGCTATATGACAAGGATTTTCCTTTTTAATATGACCTCAAAGGCACAGGCGACAAAAGCAAAAATAGATAAATGGCATTTCTTTCAACTAAAATATTTCTGGGGTGTAGGGGTTTAGGTTCAGAAACTACCTATGCGGTACAATGTCCACTATCTGTGAAAGGACCACCTGAGACCCAATATCCGGCACTACACAATATGCCCATGTAATGAAGCACAATACTCCCTGAATCTAAAACTTCAAAATAAGTAAATAAATAAAAATAAATGTTACTTAGAATAAAATTTAAAAGAAGATAAAATTTACAATTTTAAAGACTAATTTTATTTTAAAAATTCAATCATAATTGTTTTAGGTATCAAATTGAAACAATAATTGAGATTGGATAACAAGTATATAGATGAAAAAAATTCGTTTGAAATATATTCAATAATAATTACTACTCTTAATGTCTCTGATATTATAAGAATTAAGTAATGAAATTAATAGGTTTAACAGGAAAAGCTCCTTTTTATCACTTTATTTATTTGATTCTTAGAAATATTTTGTTGAGTTTAAATATAGTAACTGGTGTTAACTAAAAAAATTAAATTAAATTTTTAAAAAAGCAACGACAAAAAAACCCCAAAAAACTAGAGAAACTATTCTCCAAGTACTCAGGAGTGAAAAATAAGAATTATAAATTATAATCTGGAATGCACAAAATGACAAACCACCAAGTGCACCTGATATGGGAAGGGTAAAGGGAAGCTTTTATTAGCAAAAAAAGGGAGAGGTTCACATAACCTGCTTGAATCAGATCACTGGTTCAGTTGATTGATGGAGATGTCAAAACCATGCAAGAGTTCTTTCAAGAGCATCTTATCTGAATTACTACAGTCCTAAAGAATGTCTAGTGATAAACTTTGTCAAAGAAGTGCAAACATGAAGGACATGAAAGGGTTTCTTGTGGCATTTCAGAAAGTTCTAGAAAACAATTCTTATCTCAGATATATAAGCAAGATCCTACTCTACTCTGTGCATTCCAACTTTTATTTTCTCTAGCTCTGACCAAAAACATGATTTTTACCCTGGCATTTTCAACTTTCACACTGGAAAAGTAATGTATTTTTCTCCACCAGTTGCATGTGGAAGAAGATAAAAATAAATAAAACACTGGAGGAATAGGTAGATAAATGTCATTTAGAAATATATAAATTTAAAGAAATGTTCCTGGACAGCAAGGGACCAATCAACAGACTAAAGAGACAACCAAACTTGTTATTTTAAAATTATTTTTGATAAATTTTGATTAATATATAAGTAAATAAAAGTGATATAAATATAGAAACCAAATATCATTTTGTTTTTAAAATGTTGAGATATATACATGTCATATGAATCTTCTGAACATTTGATGTTTATTCTCACTGGAATATGTGTTCCAAGTTTTCAATAAGAAACAAACCCAACTAGAATAACAGTTACCTTAACTTACATTTCAGATTGCTATATTTTGCACGTGGATTGATTCTCTAATAATTTGAAAATTATTCATCCATTCATTTATTTACTATATTATATTGACTAATATAGGTCAAACTCTTTTTAAGTACTAGGGTTACAGTCATGAACAGAACAAAAAGATAATTTCTGTTCTCATGGAATTTCATTTCATAGTGATAATATGAAAATAAATAAATAAATAAAACTCAATTCCATTGAAAGCCAGAAAAGAATTGTGACAATAATGCTGAACCTAAATTATTTTTAAAGTTTCTCTGCAAATAAATGGCCAGCAATGATAAGAATGAGAAGGAATTTGGTATAGGTTATTTTCCTCATTCGTTTTAGATATTTTTCATATGCTATCTTGGTTATACTCTGTATCACAAGGAGGCTGATCTCTGCAGGTTACATCTGGGACCAGCAAAACAAATGAATCATTGGTAGGGGTTTGGAGGAGAAGTAGAGAAAGGGAAAATCTAAGGTATTCCCTTTGTTTCTTCTATCTCTGGTATCTACAGCAGTGACTGTCCTCTGTGGCTCTGGTTTCCAGTGGAAAACCTTTACCTACAAAGTTCCAGCCTCTTATATGGATGTAGTGCTAGCCCTAGAAGATCCAGCTTTTTTCTTTTTGGTTAGGTTTTGCTTCTAACTTCTATTGTGACTTCAGTCCTGTAATTTTTAGCTGTCTCTTTGTTGCTTATATAGAGTCACTTTAACCTTTCTCCATTGGTCATGTCACCTCTTCGATCCCATATTGCCAGTTTTCTTTACTGTTGTACCTAGTTTATGTTTTTCTGACAAAGCTTAAATTTATATTAGTTAAAACACCGCTATCTAAAAATCTAGAGAGTAAAAGTGGTCCATAACTTTGTCCAAACTTATCATAAGATGCTAGTAGTTTTCAATAACTTTTCACTTTTAAGACTTTCAAAAATATAACCAATGTTCATAAAAAAAAAAAAAACAAACCGAGGTGAAATCCACTTATAGAAAGAAAATTGTAAGCAATTCTGTGTGAGGGACTCAATATATCATTTTATTTTGTATTAACATTTGTAAGAACAACTGCTAATTTCTTTTGAAATGTATTTAATGATAGCAAAAGGTACTGGACTTGACCCTACAGAATGCTACCTGCATTAATACCACTCTGTGCCGGGCTCGGTGGCTGAGCCTGTAATCCCGCACTTTGAGAGGCCGAGGGGAGTGGATTGCTTGTGCCCGCGGGTTCGAGACCCACCTGGGCAGCGAGATCTCATCTCTACAATAAATCAAAAAATCAGCCAGGAGTGGTAGCGCGTGCCTGTAATTCCGGCTACTTGAAAGGCTGAGGCAGAAAATCGCTGGAGCCCAGCAGGTCAAGGCTGCGGTGGCTCAGAGCGGTCACTGCACTCCAGTCTGGGCGACAGAGTGAGACTTTAACTCAAAACAAACAAACAAACAAACAAAACCCCCAAAACCACTCTGTGTAAATGAGTTAACAAAATTTTCATAAACTGTGAGCACATGGTGGAAATTTCAAGACCACCCCCACACCAGGCAGACACTAATTTATAATACTTGGAGAAACTTGAAATAAAACATGATGATATATTAAAAATGGAAATATTTAAATTATAATTTTATAGGTTTTCTGTGGTATAAATTCTATCTGGATCCTCTGAGTTACTGTGTATATACTTTCAGCACAACATATAAAGGTATAAATGACTTATTCTCTTTATTTGTTAGTATTAAAGCAGCAAACAGGAGATATAACTCGCATTTTTCTGATTTTTTTTGCTATGTAGAACTAAACTGAGTTTTCAGTTTAGCATTAAGAGAATTTTAAATATGTATTTTGAGTAATTCTTGACAGACTGAATTATCAAATAAATCAGAATATCAAAATATGTAAACAAATGTTATATTTACCAAAGTGTGACAAGAAATAAAGGAAGTTAATCAGGATAAAGAATCATTATTTTCAATGATATTTTCAAAAGTAAAATATAGCAAAAATGGGAAGCTAACAATAAGAGACTTCTCAATGAACAATATTACATCCTTAATGACAAGGACTATGGTGCTGTAAAAAGAAATGAGAAATATCTCTACACAATACTTTATCCAGAATTTTCAATTGTGGGTAATTATGACCATCTCCAGACACATGGCTGGAAAATTTTTAAATGTCACAAATAGAGGGTCCTCCTGACATTTAGTTGTAATAAGTCAGGAATGCTGTTAATTCTGTAAAACACAGGGCAGTTCCCAAACAAAGAATTATCCAGCCCAAAATGTCAAGGTTGAAAAACCATTTACTATGGTATTGAAGACTTTCAATACATGCCAGCCGCAAATATGCTGCTTTGTTATATTGTTTATTTTGAGCTAATGACACCTGAAAAGCCCCAGGTGTAAGGGCACTCTGACCTCCATTTTTCATCTTGACAGCAGACAATGAGACTCTCATGTAAAAATTGCCCTCTGTACTAGGAGGAAGAAACATTCTTATCACCAGAGATGAGTAGGCCGGATGGAGAGAAATCTGTACAAATTTTGTCAAACTCATTCTTATCATCCTGGTTACTATTCCACAATTGACATTCTTTTTTCAGCTTCACCTCCAATGGGGGCCCCAAAAGACTCAGATATTATTTATACAAATTTTGTATTTATAATTTATGTGTTTAAACTTCAGTCACCTTCAAAGTACTCTCTGTTTGATGTGACATATCTATCAAGATGCTTTTTCTACCCTCAAAATTGGTTTTGAGTTTGTCAATTTTGATGACTTTTAGTGCTTCTGCTGTTTTTTATTTTACTTCTTTCACATATGCAAAACACTTCCCTTTGAGAACTGTTTCATCTGGGGCAACAAAAAAAGCAGCTGGGGACAAGATCAGGTGAACAGGGAGGGTGGGGAATGGGGGTCATGCCTTTTTTGATTAATCTGCAGAACACTCAGCTCTGTGTGGGCAGGTGCATTCATAACTCATCCATCTTAAAATGGGCAACGGCATTGAAATAATTAAAAAAAAACCACAAAAAAACTTACTGAGGCTGAACATAAAGCCTTACAGCAATGCGGGCTGGTAAACTGATGCCCATGGAGTCCTAGAACACTCACCTAGTGGGAGAAGCCTGTACTACAAGGATTCCACCCTCCAAAAAAAATTCAGTTTTTTGGGAGGTTCCTCCCATATAAGCACTTAGGCAGAGCAATTTATTTGGGTGTCATTTTTTTGTGAAGACTCCCATATACATGTAAAATATTATTAAGCAAAATCTGTATGTTTTTCTCCTGTTAATCTGTCTTACGTTAGTTTAATTTTTTAGACAAACCAAACAACCTAAGAGGAAAGAGGATACTTTTTAAAATTTCCTATGTTTTCAGCATTAGGTTTAAACTTTTAAAGAAAAATATCAAAGGAGAATGATGTGCACAGTATTCTATCCCATAAGCACAGTATTATATTTTTTAACAAAGGACAATTAATAAATTTAAAACAATAAAAGCCTGGATTGGAGGAAGAAAATAGAATGGAGGAAATAATGGTCAAAACTAGATTTATCTAAATAGTCTTTCATTTGACTTAAATTTCAAAAAAGCAATCTCACAAAGTTAAAATTAAATAAAGTTTCAAAATCAAATGGTTGTATAATATGTTTGATTTTGCTTATCAGAAATAGCTTATCTATAAATAGTGCACAGGATGAGTTGGGAGAAGGTGAAGAAACCAGTGGATATAATAATGATCAAGGAGATCAAATGCATTATTTTGTGTTCTTGCTTGCTTTATAAAGAGTGAATCCAAGTGAAAGAATTAAAAAGACAAAAATTGACACTATACAGGATAATGGGGAAACGTGAAAAGCAAAGATTTAGAGATATTAGAAGAAAAAAATGGTAACTTTGAAAAGGAAAAGGAAGAAGTATACTTCTTCTGGTGCTACAGTGAAGACAAAAAATGAATAAAGATGCCAGGGATATTTTGGGGAGAGAGGCTGGGAACTGAGTAATCATCCTTGTCAGATGAACTTTATTTATTTAAAGAAAATTTATTGAACGTGAGGAAGTTGGGACTAGATTATCAATTATAGGAGTGTTAAATCTATGGGTACTGTGACTCTGAAAATATTTTAGAAGTTATTTAGAACAAGGAAAAAAAGAAGAAATCTCATTTCTGAAAAATTTGTGAATAAACGATAAGGAAATCTGAAGAGTTTTATTATGTATCTCTGGCAACCAATGTAGAGTAACTTCTTAAACTGAATAAAGAAAATAAATGAAAGTAGAAAGGGATTAAATTGACTTATTTTCTACACTATTTTCTCTGATTGTTTAAAAATATCAACTTCCATCTTTAGATATATTTTAGCTTTACTTTTTAAAAATTAATTAATTATTCAAATTGGCAGACACAATTGGATATATTGACCATATATAACATGATGTTTAAAGTATGCATGCATTGTGCAATGACTAATCTAGCTAATTAACATATGCATGACAGTTATTTAAGTAGTGAGAATACTTTACATTCACATCCATTTTTCGAGATATTATTACCTATAGTCACCATGATGTACAATAGATCCCTTGAGGTACTGCTCCATAAAAAAAAATGTATAGCATATATACACACACACACTGTATATATATAGTTTATCCAGTGTATATTTACATGAGTCAGAAACCCATGATATAAGCATATTAAATATATGCTTATATTTATTAAAAGTACATAAAGATAATGAAATACATGTTTTAGGCAATAAGCAAACATGTGTTTTAGCATTTTCACAGGTATCTGCATTGCATAAACAGCAAAGTCCAAAGAATTCATAAAAGCTCCCTCCCCTTTTTTGAATTAATAGGAATAATTGAATACTTAGAATTATTCCAGAACATTATTTCATCAAAGTGAAATGTTCAATTCAAATGTAATTTAGATTTGTCATTGTTGCTGTTATTCACCATAGTCTGATGATGATGTTTGCAGAAAAGTGTAGAATTTAAAGTTGCAATTTTGCCACTAGATCACTAGATGGTATACAGTTCCTTTAAGGAAATATGCATCAGAAAATGTGTGTTACAATGACTTCATTGTCCAATGGTAATGCTAAATTTATTCATTTAATTATACTTATATTTGCCAAAATTAATATATTACTACTCAAGAATATCTTTAAAAGATTCTAAAATCATCTTTCTATTGATATATAATAAAATAAAGATTATTTAAATATTTCATTTAAGATTAAAAAAAATTATTTTAACTTCAATTTACAGAATACTATCAGGACTATTCTGGTATATAAATAATAAAAGTGATAACTTTTAAGATATTCATAAAAGTACAAATTTTAGATTTACCATTTCTTCAAATACCACAGAATGCTAGTATATTAATATTGAAACTTGATGTTCAATCTGATAGTATTATACTTTTAATAATAGGCAATCTCTAGGTTAAGTACTTTCAGATTATCATAATAAATGTCCTAGAGCAGTCTAAACTTATTTACTAAGCTATATTCATTAATATTTAAACTTAATATGATACTAAGGTAACTGGGCAATCAATAATATTTGGGGCTATTGAAAATCAAAAGGACACATGATTCTTTAACTGAGTAGTTATAAAATTTATGGAATATATTGCAAATTATAAAACACTAGATGAATTAGCTTTACTATATTTTTAAGCATTTTCCAAAAATCTCCTTCCAGTTGTAGAATACTGTTATTCTTGCTTAATACCTATAGTGGAGATGTCTGCCATTTTCATAAGTGCTTTTTACTATACATTCATAGACAATGCCTTTCATATGCAGCAAAACAAAATGATTTGTTATTTAAAATATTGGAAAGATACATGCTTCTATGTAATTAATCTAAACTTAAACATAAATTAATTTTAAAACAAAGTCTAAAGCTGGTTTTAATCCTCAAGATAAATTTGATTTTATTTGTTTCTTATTAATTAACAACACTTTGCAGATTTCTGATTTCAGCCAAGATTGACTGCCTTCATTTCCTTTAGTTCCTCAGTCTTTCAACTGACAAAAGAATAAAAGTTCTAGGCAAAACACAACAAGGAATCATAGAAAGACTTTGAAGAGTAGAAGAAAAAGGTGGACAGCCTAGGGACCTTGAAGTTTGAGAAATGACGTGAGGGTGACTGCCCTGGCTTTTGTGTTGACTTCCAAATATAATTAATAGGTTCCTACAGAAGTTTCCAGCCTAGGTCTGCAAAAGAGTACAGAAAAAAGAACTCCACCAAGACCTTCATTTGTTAACCATAGGGCTAGAAAAACAGTAGCCTAGCAAGAACAACAAAATGTTTTTGGCAATACTCATTCTGTTACATCCAAAAAAACAATGAAAAACACACTTCCTCATCAGTCTATTGTTTAAATAGGACTGAGCAGGGAGGTGATCTTTCATCCCAAATTAAAGGCCACTTAATGCAGATGAGCTTGCTCTTATTCCCCCATTTGGTGGCACTTGTAGGACCAAGCAGGAAGCTACTCTTTCATCTCCTACTAGCCTAGCAGAGGTAAATATCACTCTGAATCCCCCACCAAGAAAGCATCAGTTAAGTAGATCTGAACACAGAGATTATCTTCCAACTCTTGTACAGCAGAAGCAGATAGTTTTATTTCTTTGCCAAGATAGCATGGGGGGGAGTCCATTGAAGGGTTGAGCCTCTTCCCCTCCCATTAGCAGTAAGATTTAATATCCCAGAATAAGAGAAAACTAGGCACCACTATATTTCACCACTTTCCACCAAGTGCTGGGGCGTCCAGTGGGGACCGGGGCCTCCAGCTTCATTTGGCATCAGTGAGAAATGAAACGGTAGGAAGATGAGATCATTGGAACTGCAGTCAAATTTCTTACTTTATTTTATGTGAGAGGAGCCCAGTGAGACCCAGTGGGGAGTTTAGCTACTGCCCAAATCCCATAGTGAAAAAGCAATAAGTTATCCCTCTGTTTCCCCCCACCTTAGGATTGGCAGGACACAGAGAGAAACTGAGTTTGCACATGTAAAAGAAACAAGGCCATGCCCCCTCTGTTATTGTTTTGAGGTTGTCAGAAGGACAGGAGGAGCTAAATGTCCACCTCCCTCGTTGCAACAAACAGTGTTATTCAGCACTCTATTGCTGGCAAGGTACCAGTGGGAGTCTAAAGAAAGGGACATGTACAGAGATTTAGCCTCTCCTCTATGCTTCAAAAGGTGAATAAGCTAATATCCAGATTGCCCAGAACAGAATTATAAATTACTTCTCATAAGAGAAACAGAAAAATCTGTATAAGTTTAAACATAAAATAAACTGACAACAGCTAAAGTGAATCAAGTTGGAGATATCTGACAAGGATTTTATAGCAGTCATTATAAAAATGCTTTACCAAGTAGTAATGAATTATCTTGAAACAAATTTTTAAAAAGATAAAAGAAAATTTAACCAAAATAATATGTTATAAAAAAAAGACCTAAATGAAAAAATAGAGAACAAAAAAATACAGTAACTAAAATTAAACAAAACAAATCACTAGCTGGGCTTAATAGAGCAGAAATTACAGAGGAGAGAATCAGTAAGCTTGATGAGGGATTGATGAAATTTGTCTTGTTTAAACACCATGGAGAAAATGTATCAAAACACATCTCT
This sequence comes from Carlito syrichta, assembly GCF_000164805.1. Taxonomy (NCBI): domain Eukaryota; kingdom Metazoa; phylum Chordata; class Mammalia; order Primates; family Tarsiidae; genus Carlito; species Carlito syrichta. Next base: position 92,818 of record NW_007231044.1, on the reverse strand, counting down.
ATTAAATTTTTGAAACTGCCTTAATATAAAAAAATCTTGAAAATAATCACAGACAAACTACATATTATTTACTAATAAAAACAAACATACAAACCCAATGCAAGTGACATTAGATTTTTCATCAGAAATGATAAAGGCCAGAAGGAATTCAAACAATGTTATTCAGGAATGAAGAGTAAATAAAGGCATATTCATAAAAAGGAAAACTACAATAACTTGTGTGTAAAGTTGCCTGATCAGTTGCCTATAAACACCATCTGAAATAAAAGACAATAATATTTTAAAAGTGAGCAAGACATAGAGACTTAAACAGAAGTAAATTTCCATACCACATATGAATTGGTAAAATGTTGATGCCAGTAGATGTAGACTGCAAGTCACATGAGTATAATAGATCAACCAGTGGGACAAGTAAACAAGGCAAGATATTTTTAAAAATTATAAATGAATTAGTATGGAATCTTAAAAACTGTTTAAGTAATTGACAGGAAGCCAATAGGGGGGGAAAAAAAACCAAACAGATGAAACAAAACAAATATTAAATGGTAGACTTAAGCCCAAATATACCAATAGTTACCAGAAATTAAAATGGTCTAAGCACACCAATTAAAAGGCATAGATTTGGAAAATGAATAAAAATGAAAGCAAAAACAAAAACAAAACCCAATAATATGCTGTTTGGAAGAAACTCATTTGAACTTCAACAGCACAGCTCAGTTGAAAGTTAAAGAAATAAATATATACAATAAAAACTTAACCATAGAAAAATAATAGCTAGCCGGACTCGGTGGGTCAGCCTGTAATCCTGCGCTTTGGGAGGCCGAGGTGAGCGAATTGCCTGAGCCTGAGTGTTCGAGACCCGCCTGGGCAACTTGGCAAGAACTCCTCTCTACAATAAACCAAAAAAAATTAGCCAGACGTGATAGTGCGTGCCTGTATTTCCAGCTATTTGGAAGGTAGAGGCGGAAGGATTGCCGGAGCCCAGCAGCGGCCACTGTACTCCAGTCTGGGTGATAGAGTGAGACTTCAACTCAAAAAAATAAATAAATAAGAATTAAAAAAAGAAAAATAATAGCTGCATTTATAAAAGTGAAAATATGCTTTAGAAAGCAAATGACTAGAGACAAAAGGGATTTTATATTATGATAAAACAATTGACCAAGATATAAAAATTGTAAATATGAATGCAAAAACAAACAGCCACTTAATACCTAAGGCTATATTGACAGAGGAAAAAGGAGAAATAGAAAAATTCAAAATTGTAGTTAGGGAGTTCAAAACTCAACTCTCATCAATTGCTAGAACTAATTAGATGGAATATAAGCAAGTTTATATAAGAATTGAACAACTCATTCAATGAGAAGTATATAATTGACATATAGAAAACACTTTACTTCCAAATACAAATTACATATTTTTAAGCACCCATTTAGTATTTACCAATTTAGAATAATCTATCTTGGGCCATAAAAACTTTTAAAGAATTGAGATAACAGAGAATGTGTTTTATTATAACATGAAATTAAACTAAAAGTAATAGCAGAAAGCTGACAGAGAAAAACAATAAAAACAAACCCTCTAAATTATTAATGAGAAAAAAATAATAACTACAGAGATTAAGGAGGAAGTGTCAAAATAAATTTTTAAAAATATATAAAACTAAATGAAAGTGAAATATTACACATTAAAACATGTGGAATTCAACTAAATCAATGCTGAAAGTAAAATTGATGGCACTAGAAGAACAAATAGCATAATACTTATATTGTAAGAGAAGAATAGTCACAATTCAATCAATAATTTGGTGGCTAACATTCTCTTTTCTTGAAAAAACAAAAGCAAAATAAACCTGAAGTAAGCAAAAGGATGGAACTAGCATAGATGTGAGAAGTAAATACAATTGGAATTAAACAAAAAAAAAAAAACAGTAAGAAATAAAGGAAGAACAAAATTATCAAGATTATTTTATAAAAACCCATAAAATTGGTAAACCTTGATCAAGACTGAACAATACCAAAGAAGACCTAAATAATCACTAATTTCAGGAATGAGACAGAAGATATTTCTACAGATTCTATAGCAAATTACACGCTAAAAATACTTACAATAATTTTCACTCATCAATTCAGCAATTTGAAGAAATGGACCAATTCCTGGAAATTCACAAGCTACAAAATCTCAAAGATAAAATGGATACTATGAAAGCTCCTATGTTAATTAGAATCATTTAACTTTGTATTTTAAAAAGTCTAAATAGAGAAGAGATAAGTTACCAAACACTTAAGTTTATAATTAGTGCCTACTTTATATAATGTCTCCCAGAATAGAAAAGTGGGAACATTTTCCCGTTTGTTTTATGAGGTCAGTATAACACTGATACCTAATCAGTCAAAGACAATAACATAAAAAAAAAAATACAGACCAGTATATCTTATGAACTCAGACACAACAATTTTTTAAAAATCTGAACACATTTAATCCAGCAATGTATAAAAGAACTATACACCACAATCAAGTGGAATTTATTTTACATAGGCAAACCTGGTCTAATGTTTGAAAATAAATAAATATAATTCACCATATCAATAGGATAAAGAAGAGAAAATATAATTATATCTATTAACACTTAAAAAGCATTTGATAAAATCCAGCATATACTTATAACTGAAATTTTCAGCAAGTTAGGTTTGGGGGAAGAATTTTATCTATAAAGATTTTTTACAAAAAAACTAAGCTGATATCTTACTTATGATGAAAGACTAAATGATTTCCTTCTCAGATCAGCAAGAAAGGAAAGATGTCTGCTCTTACTACTTTTATCTCTTATTTATCAGTGTCCTTGAAGTTCTAGCCACTGCAATAAGACAAGAAACAAAAATAGAATCATACAGATTAGAAAATAAGAAAACTGTATCTATTTGCAGATTACATTATTGTCTACATTGAAAATTTCCTATAAATATCTGCGAAAAAGTATGGGTAGATCTAATAAATGAATTCAGCAAGGTTTCAGAATAGACCATAAAAAATCGATTGCATTTCTACATGCTAACAGGTGAGTAGAAACTGTCAAGACCTCAGCTGAGCTAGAGAGAGCTGGGCTGACAAAGTTGAGGCAAGTGGATTGCCTGAGCCTGCAGGTTCAAGACCAGACTGGGCAACTTGGCGAGACCTTGTTTCTACAAAAAATGTTTGAAAAAACCATTAGCCAGATGTGCTAGCACCTGCCTGTAGTTCAGGCTACTTGGAAGGTTGAGGTGGAAGAGTTGCCAGAGCTCAGTCAGTTGACACTGAGGTGGCTATGAGCATGCCATTGCACTCCAGCCTGGGTGATGGGGTGTGATTTCAACTAAAAAAAAAAAAAAAAAAAGTGGAGTACAATTCAGGATTAGGTATACAAGTGGTCATTATACAGGTAAAGTTTGGACCTAACTTTGGTCCCCACTTTGCCTGGTTTGAGATCAAATACCTTAATGATGTTATGTGCCCCTCCCTCCCTGCCTGGCAGTTTCTGTTTACTGCTTATGTGAGTGAGAACATGTGGTACTCAGTCCTTGTGTCTGTGATACATCACTGAGTATTACAGACTCTAAACCCATCCAACCAATTTGCTGCAAAGCCCATAATTTTGTTCTTTATGGATGCATAATATTCCATTTTGTATATTTTACCACATTTTTTTGTTTATCCAGTCCAGTTTTGATGGGCAGCATGGTTGGTTCCATGTCTTTACTATTATAAATAGTGCTGCAATAAATGTGTATGGGTAGATGTCTTTTGTGTAGAGTGATTTAAGTTCCTCCAGGTATATTCCCAGAAGGGGGATTGCTGGGTTATATGGAAAGTCAATGTCTAGTTCTTTTAGGAATTGCCACACTGTTTTCCATAGAAGTTGAATTGCCACCAAGAGTGTAGAAGCATTCCCATTTCTCTGCATCCTTGACAGCATCTATCATTTTTTGTTGTATTAATAATGGCCATCCTTAATGGAGTTAGGTGGTATCTCAATATGGTTTTGATTTGCAATTCTCCAATGATTACTGAAGCTGAGCACTTTTTCATGTGTCTGTTGGCTGCCCATATGTCTTCTTTTGAGAAGTGTCTATTCATGTCTTTTGCCCACTTTTTAATGGAACTGTTTGTTTTTTTTTCCTTTCAGCACATTTGAAATCCTTGTAGATCCTGGATGTTAGGCCTTTGTCAGATGTACAATTGGCAAATACTTTTCCCACTCTGTGGGTTGTCTCCTCACTCTCTTGATGGTTTCTTTTACTTTGCAGAAGCTTTTCAGTTTGATAAGGTCCCATTTGTTTATCTTATCTCTTATGACAAGGACTTTTAGGGTTTTGATCAGGAATTGGTTGCCTATGCAGATTTCTATAAGGATGTCTCCTTCATTTTCTAAGGTTCTTAAAGTTTAGGGTTTTATGTTTACATCTTTGATCCATCTAGAGTTGATTTTTGTGTATGGTGATAGGTAGGAGTCTTGCTTCAGTCTTCTTCATGTGGTCAGCCATTTTCCCCAGCACTATTTACTGAATAGGTTGTCCTCTCCCTACTAGTTGTTGTTGGAGGCTTTGTTAAAGATGAGCTCATTGAGAAATTGAGGTCTTACTTCTGGAATCTCTATCCTGTTCCATTGGTCCATATACTTATTCTTGTACCAATACCAGGTTGTTTTGATTATTGTAGCCTTATAATAGAGTTGAAAGTCTGAAAGTGTGAAACCTCCCACTTTGTCTCTTTTGCTAAGGATTATTTTTTACTATTTGTGGTCATTTATGTTTCCATATGAATTTCTGTATTGTTGTTTTCAGGTTTGAGAAGAATGATGCTGGTAATTTAATGGTTAAACCATTGAATCTGTAGATTGCTTTTAGTAGGATGGGCATTTTAACAATGTTGATTCTTCTAATCCATAAACATGGAATATTTTCCCATTTGTTTGTGCCATCTTTGACTTATTTGAGGCATGATTTATAGATTTTGCTGTAAGGACCTTTTACTTCTTTGGTTAGGAAGATGCCAAGTCATTTCTTTTCTTTTCTTTCTTTTCTTTTTTTTTTTTTTTTGGCTATTGTGAATGGGATGGTGCTTTTTATTTGGTTCTCTGCCTGTTTGTTGTTGATGAATAAAAATGTTACTGTCTTTTGCACATTTATGTTGTACCCTAAGATGTTGCCAAAGTCCTTTATCAGTGCAAGGAGGTTTTTGAAAGACTCTCTTGGATTTTTGAGATATAGGATCATAATGTCAGCAAAGAGGGATAGCTTGACTTTTTTTTCCTATTTGAATATCTCTGATTTCTGTCTCTTTTCTGATTGGTCTAGCTAGAACTTCTAACACTGTGTTGAAGAGGAGGGGGTGAGAGTGGACAGCGTTGTCTTGTTCCAGTTTTCAGGGAAAATGTCTCCAATTTCTGTCCATTTAGCAATATGTTGGCTGGGGGTTTATCATAGGTGGTTCTTATTATTTTGAGGTATGTTCTTTCTATGCCTAGGTGTTCAGTGGTTTTTATCAAGAAGAGATGCTGGATATTATTGAAAGCTTTTTCTGCATCTGATGATATAATCAAACTTTTTTTTTGTTTTTTGTTTTTTACATCTATTGCTGTATTTAATTACATTTATGGTCTTGCAGATGTTGAACCAGGCCCGCATCCAGGGGATGAAGACTACTAGGCCATGGTGGATAACTTTTTGGATGTGCTGTTAGATCCAATTTGCAAGAATCTTGGTGACAACTTTTGCGTTTATGTTTTTCAGAGATATTAACCAGTAGTTCTCTTTATTTGTTGTATCTTTACTGGGTTTGGGTATTAGTGTGAAGTTAGCTTCACAAAATGATTTGGGAGAGTTCTGTCTTTCTTAATTACCTAGAATACTTTTAATAGGATTGGTATCACCTCCTCTTTGCATGTTTTGTAGAATTCAGCTGGAAATTCATCTGGTCCAAGGCTTTTTTCTGTAGGTTTTTTGGTGTGTGTGTGTCCATTTCCTGGGTTGTCAATGATCTATTTTGGATCTTAATATCATCTTGTTTCAACCTTGGGAGATTGTGTGATGTAGAAAATCCTCCATTTCATTTAGACTTTCGAGGTTGTTTCCATACAGGTGTGCATAGTAATCTCTGATAATCATTTGTATTTCTTCAGGGTCTGTTATGACTTGATCTTTTGCATTTCTGGTTGTGTTTATTTGTACTTCTCTCTTTTTCTTGGTCTTTCTGGCTAGAGGTCCATAAATCTTGTTTATCCTTTCCAAAAAAACATCTTTTTGTTTCATTGATTTTTTTCTATTGTATTTTTGTCTTCTATGTCCTGTATTTGAGCTTTTGCCTTGGTGATCTGGATTCTTCTGCTGAAGTTAGGGTTTTGGTGGTCTTGTCTTTCCAACTCCCTTAGGTGATTTGTTAGGCTATTAACTTGTTCTCTTTCTAATTTTTTTATGTGTGTTTGTAGAGATATAAATCCCCCTCTTAGCACAGCTATCATAGCATCCCAGAAGTTTCAGTAAGATATTTCTACATTTCATCTGTTTCCAGGAATCTATTACTTTTTGTTTTGATTTCTGTGTTGACCCAGGAGTTGTTCAGCCTTATGCTATTTAGTGTCCATGTCTTTATGAGTTTTGGGGGAATTTTGTAGGTGGTAATTCTTTTTTTTTATTCCATGGTGGCCTGAGAAGATGCATGTTAGTATTTCAGTCTTCTGAAATTTGTTGATACTTGATTTATGGCTGAGGATATGGTCAATCTTGGAGTACATTCTATGTGGTGATGAGTTCAATGGAGTGTTCTATAGGTATCTACTAAGTCAATTTGGTCAAGCATCAAGTTGTGGTTCCAGATCACTTTGTTAATTTCTTTTACCTCAATGTTCTATCTAGGGTTGTTAGTGGGGGTATTTAAGTCCCCAGCTATGATAGCGTTAGAGTCAAAATAATTTTTTTAGTTGACATAGTCGTAATTGTTTCATAACAGCTGGTGCTCCTGTGCTGAATGTATATATGTTTAGGATGAATAGTTCTTGTTAATGGATCAAACCATTTATCATTATGTAGTATGCTTTTGTATCTTTTAAGAGTTTTGACAGTTTAAAAGTTGTTTTGTCTGTTATTTAGATTGCAACTCTTACCTTCCTTTGTGATCCATTCACCTGAAAATTTGTTTTCCATTCTCTAACTTGGAGTCTGTGAGCATTCTTTGTGGTGAGATGAGTTTCCTGGAGACAGCAATTTACTAAGTCATTTGCTTTTGATCCAGTTTGCCATTCTATGACTTTACAGTGGTGCATTTAGTCCATTCATGATCAGGCTGATTATTGAAATGTGAGAATTTGTGACATAATGTTCTTATAAGGCTGCTTTGTTCTCATTTAGCTTCTGTGTTCATATACGTGTGTGTTTTCAGCTTTGTAGATATGCTGTGTGTTCTGCTACTTCTGTATTTGTTTGTGATCTTGTGAGGTATATGGACTTTCTTTTGTTTCTTTTTTCTTCTGTGCACAGAAATTTTTTTTTTTTTTTGAATTGGAGTCTCACTCTATCGCCCAGACTAGAGTGCATGGCCGCTCCCGGCCACCACAGCCTCGACCTGCTGGGCTCCGGTGATCCTTCCGCCTCAGCCTTCCGAGTAGCCGGAATTCCAGGCGTGCGCTACCACGCCTGGCTAATTTTTGATTTTATTGTAGAGATGAGGTCTCACCTGCCAAGGTGGGTCTCGAACCCACGGGCTCAGGCAATCCACTCACCTCAGCCTCCCAAAGACGTGGGATTACAGGCTGAGTGTCATCTGTAGAGCTGGTCTCAAAAAAGCTTATTCTCTTAGTGATTGGATGTCTGGGAAAGATTTTAATTATATATTGCTGATGAAGCTTAACTTGGCTGGTTAGGAAATTCTTGGTTGAAATTGTTTATGTTAGAGAACATCAAAGATTGAGGTCCAATTCCTTCCGGCCTGTACTGTTTCTGCAGACAAGTCTGCAGCAATTCTGATTGGTCTTCCCCAGTAGGAAATCTGACTTTTTTCCCTTGTTGACTTTAAAATTTTTTCTTTTATACCTACTTTGTGTAGGTGAATTACTATGTGTCTAGGGGTTGGTCTTCTCATAAGATGTCTTGCAGGGGTTCTCTGGATCTCTTGTCATTGTATAGTCATCTCTTTGACCAGATGAGGGAAATTTTATTAAATGACCTCATGGAATGTTTGATCCAAAGTATTTACCATTTCTCTTTCTATTTCAGGTATTCCAATCAGACAAAGATTTGGTTTCTTGATGGAATCACACAGCTCTTGGAGAGTTTGCTCTTTCTTCTATTTTTCCCCCCATATTTTTACTAATTTGGGTCAATTCCATATTTTTCTTCCAGCTCTGAGATTCTTTCTTCTACTTGGTCAATTCTGCTTCCCAAGCTTGTCAGTTTATTATTTATTTATTGGATGAAGTTAATTATTTCTTTTATTTCTAAGTATGCTTTCTTGAGACTGTTCACTTCTGTTGTAATTGCATTTATTGTAAGTCCTTGCATTTCTTGATTTTTAGTCATTCTATCCAGTGATTCTCTGATGTCCATAAGTACCTTCTGGGTATTATCTTTACGGGAGATGGCCATTGTTTGTGCCCCAATAGTTGTTCTTCCTAGCACTGACTCCTTGCTGGGACTCTGATGGTTACTGGCAGTTTTTTGTTGGTTTTTCTTCATTTGCAGCAGATCTCTAATCTTTCTCATTAATTCCATTGTTCAATGGAAAATGAAGAAGCAGTCACTTCTGATATTTGCTCTACCTTTTGTCTTTCCTTGAGCAAGGGATCTGGGTTTGTTCAACTATGAAATAGGGCTGGGAGTGGAGCATTGTTTTGTCTCATTACAATTTTGAGTACTTACTAAGAGGTGGCGGACTGTAAGGATTCTATGCCTATTGTCAGATCATAATGTTTGCTATCTGGTAAATGGGCCATCTGGGACTCACTCTTTGTCTCTGCACAACATGGTCCAAGACAAGGTTTAAAAGGAAAAAGAGAGAAAAAGTAGAAAGGAAGCAAAAGAGTGATGAAGAAAGAAAAATAGAAAAAGAAAAACTGAAAGAAAAAACAAAAATAAAAACAGAGGAAAAAAACAAAGAAAGAGAAATGGGAGGAAAACAATCAACAAACAACACAACCAAATGAAATAAACAAATCAATCCCCCCCCCCAAAAAAAAACACTGATAAAGATTTCTTAGCTTTAATATGTCCCTTTGAGAGAAGGGGCACCCTCTTATGATGGGTTCTGTGACTGCACAGCTGTTATTGCAGGTTCCCTAATTGCTGCTGGAACTTAAGATGTTAAAATCTTCACTTCCTATTGCCTACAATTGGCAGCCATTGAATACCCATGTGAAGGAAGGGGGCTGAAATAACTTGACATAGTTTCTCTTGGGACTCACCCCTTCCTTCCTCTCCCAGCTTTGTCACAGCTCCCAGGACATCATTCATGGCAGAGAGTGGGGTCTCCTGTCTCTGTTTTGCCTTCCCAATCTCTTTCACTTGTTGCTAGGGGGAAGGGGAGTCAGTTAGGCTCACCAGTCTCCTTCTCATGCAGTTTTGCTCTCTGTGTCTATCGTCCAGCAGCTGATTCAGGTTGGAGGGTAGATCATCTTGAGTTCCACATCTGCCGTTACCATAATGTTAGGGCTTGTGCACTGGGCACGATGTTCTGTGAGGTCACAAAGAACAGCACCAATACAATACAGAGATAGTGTCTGGTCTCCAGATGCAGTTCTGCTGTTATGCAGAGGCTGCCCTGGAGCCATTCTTTGCCCAGGTGTTAGAGAATCTGGTCAGTGTCTCTGCTGGCTGCTGTTCCTGTCACCAATGGGGTCAATAGCCCCCTCTCCAGCAGTTAACACAGCCTCTGGATCTCAGGAACCAGTGACAAGCTTCTGGAGCCCAGTCCTAGCTCGGGATGACTTCTCCCCGCTATTTCCTCAGGACTCTGCTTCAGGCTTCCTTGGTGCACTCCCTCTGTGGCCTTCACTGCCAACATTCAACCTGGTGCTATGTAGTGTTGGTGTCAGCAATCACTCTAGCCATTCTTCCCAGGAAAAGCTCTGTTGATTTTAGAAAGCGGAACTCAGTTTCTGCACTCTGGGAAGCACTAGGGTCCAAGCAGAACAGCTGCAGTGCCAGCAGCTTCACCGGGAGGGCCACAACTACTTGTTCTCGAGTCCCCACTCAGTCAGCTTCTCACACTACCAGTTACACACAGAAACGCACACAGAATTATTCACTCAATTACTCACACACACAGGAACTCATGCAGTCTGACTGGTTGTGCTGCCGCCATCCTGGAAAAAGGAAAAGGAAAATTAAACCATAGTAGTATATCACTACAAAGTTATTATAATGGCTACATTAACAAAAATTGACAACACCAAAGACTGTTGGGGATGTGGAAAAACTGGATTACTCCTATATTGCTGGTGGAAGTAAAAAATATTACAGCTCCTTTGAAGAAGAGTATGACAGTTTCTTACAAAATATGCACATACCATAAAACCAAGTAATGCACACTTGGACATTTATTCCATTGAAATAAAACTTTATTCACACAAAGTCACATACAAAGAATGTATGTAAATATTCATACAGGACTTTTTAATAATTTCTATTAACTTGAAAACAGCCCAAATATCCTTCAACGGGAAATGCTTAAACAATCTATGGTACATCTACACCATAGGGTACTACTCCGAAGTTAAAATTACTGATACAAGTAACAATTCAGGTGGATTAAAAAAATAGAACTTTTTAAGGGTAACAACTATATGACTTTATCTCTATAACATCCTAAAAATAACAAAATTAAAAAGATAAAGGGAGCCTTGCCAAAGAGAAGACTCAGGTTGGTGCCATTTTCTTTGTCCTGGAATCCAGGCAGAGACTTGTGTTAATACCCAATACTAAGCAGCCTGCATTCTGAGACTGAGTGGTGATCTATGTATTCCTCTTGGATCAACCATCATTGGCCAAGAAAGGATACTCCAAGCGCATGATGCCAGAGAGACAGTGCCCCATCCCCCCAAACTAGACCAAACACAGACACATGCAGTTGGAGTGGGAGACCTGGCAGCAGATAGGTTGGGGTGAGTCCTGATCTGATTCACCTCCCTCCTTTCCCCAGAAGTTCATAGGACATCTGACTCACATGGAGAGCAGCTTGATCTACTTGTGCTGACAACAGAGGGGAGGGTATAGAGACTGGAACAGCCAGTAAAAAGTGGCAGTACTTGGGGCAGGCCAGTGGAAAAAAACAAAGGAAAAAAGCCTGATGTTCCAGAAATGGTCACAAGAGGAAGTTCATTTTTTCTGTTGGTTCTCTTCATACATATCTTTCTGTGTGTCTTCTGATTTGATTTGCCCCATTTTCTCCCTCGTTTTGAAATATATGGGTATATTTGTATATGAAATATATACTTGCATATGAAATATATGGGTATATTTGTATATGAAATACATGGGTATATTTGAGTGTGAGTGTGTCTTCAAATTTTATTTATTTTTATTTGTTTATCTGTTTGTTTGCTTGCCTGCTTTCCTTCTTTGACTTTTTCTCTTCATTTCTCTTTCTTCTCCCATCTTTTATCTCCATTCTTTTATTTTCTCTTATCTCATTTGGTTTCAGGTGCTACACATACATTCCCACTGCATGGACATATTATAAGGTGGTGAGAAGTAGGTTCTAGGAGGCCTACACCCCAGACAGCAGATCCTGTGATCTGCAGGTAGCTTCTGAACCATAGCTCCTCCATTACAACTTAATCCAATCTCCAAACTGCAAAAAGACAGCACAGTCCCCCACAACCAGCCTAGTATCAAAATTGATCAAATCCAGGGGATCCACTAAGAGAAGAATAGAGGATTGAAAAAACAGAAGTGAAAACTGTCCCGCCTGTCAATGAGGAATGAAATTAAAGAGGGGAGAAAAAAACCAGGGAAAATCCATCACAAATGAAGAAAAATAAACAGAAGAACACAGATACCCTCTATACCCCTGGGAAGTACCTGAGAATACAGACTTTGGAACTCAAACAATAAAGAGCCTCCAAAACAGCTGGTCTTAAAACACAAATCCAGATATCAAAGTATTGATGAGGAGGATGAATAAAAACAAAGAAAGGCAAGAAGAAATAATGAAAGTGTTGATAACAGAGATGGCAACAATAAAGAATACAATAAGCAAAATAAATAATGAACTGACAAGCATGGAAAGCAGAATTAACCAGGCAGAAGAAAGACTCTCAGAACTTGAAGAGTGAGATATAGAACTAACTCAAACTGTTAAAAACATAGAAAGGAAGCTTAAAAAGTTGGAATAAAAGCCTCCAAGAGATGTGCAGTTGTATTAAGAGACTAAACGTATGCCTGATCAGCATTCCTGAGGCAGAAAGGGAGACAGAGAACAAAAATTTTGAACAAAAATTCTATTTTATTTATCCAAGAAAACTTCCCACATCTCATCAGAGATGAGGCCATCCAACACAACAGATTCAGTGAATCTATGCAAGGCATCAAATGAGAAGATAAACTCCTAGACACACAGTAGATTATTTAGACAAAGTAGGTATAAAAGAAAAAATCATAAAGGCAACAAGATACGTCAGACTACCTACCAGGGAAGACTAATTGGAATAGCAGCAGATATATCACCAGAAACACTATAGGCTAGAAGACACTGGGGTGGAATCTTCACAGTTCTCATAGATATACAGTTTCAGTCAAGAATTTTCTACCTAGCTAAGATTAATCAGTGACAAAAAATTAAAATCCTTCCCAGCTATGCAATTCCTAAGAGTCTATGCAGTCTGCAGATCAGCTCTACAAGACACACTTAAAAAGGTATTAAGCATAGAAGAAAGAAAAAAAAGAATGACAACTGTCTTTCCAAGAATGCAGGAAGACAGAGAATCAACACAGCACGCATTATGACTGCAAAGTAGAAAACACACACAGATATCAGTCCAAAAATCAAAAGAAAGTCAACAAACAAACAAATTGCAACAATAACAACAAAGAACTTTATAAGAGCCCCATGACAGGGATAAACTCCTACATCTCAGTAAACATCTTGAACATGAATGGATTAAATGCACCACTGAAAAGTCACAGAATGGCAAACTGGATTAAAAACAAAACACTATCCAATAATATACTGCCTCCAGGAAACACATCTCACTACAAAGGACACTCACATACTCAAAGTTAGAGAATGAAAAAAAAATTTTCAGCCAGGCTTGGTGGCTCAGCCTGTAATCCCGTGCCTTTGGGAGGCTGAGGTGAGTGGATTGCCTGACCCCGTGGGTTCGAGACCCGC
>NW_007231044.1:63978-79445 GCF_000164805.1 Carlito syrichta | reverse complement strand
GGCAAGACCTCATCTCTACAATAAATCAAAAATTAGCCAGGCATGGTAGCATGTGCCTGTGGTTCCAGCTACTTGGAAGGCTGATGCGGAAGGATCGCCAGAGCCCAGCAGGTCGAGGCTGCCATGGCTGGGAGCGGCCACTGCACTCCAGTCTGGGTGACAGAGAGAGACTCCAACTCAAAACAAAAAACAAACCAACAAAAAAAAAAAGAAAAACAAATTTTCAGGTGAACAGAACACAAAAGAAGGCAGGAATTACAATCTTAATATCAGACAAAACAAACTTTAAGTTATCAAAAATTTAAAAAGCTAAAGAAGGACACAACAAAATAATGAAATGTTCAATCCATCAACAAGAACTATTCATCCTAAACATATATGCACTCAACATAGGAGCATTAGCATTAATAAAACAACTGCTGAGTAAACTAAAAAAAGATATGAACTCTAACTCTATAATAGCTGAGGACTTAAATGCCAGTAACAACCCTAGACAGATCATTGAGGTAAAACATTAGCAAAGACATCTGCAACCTCAATGTGATACTTGACCAAATAGACTTAGTAGAGACCTGTGAAACACTCCACCCAACAGAATATACATTCTACACATCAAAAACCATAATGTTCTCCAAGATTGGCCACATCCTTGACCATAAACAAGGATGAACAAATTTCACAAGATTGAAATATTGCTGAACAACTTCTCAGACAACAGGAGAATAAAAATAAATATCACCACCAACAGAATTCCCCCAAAATCAACAAAGACATGAACACTAAACAGTTTGATGGTGAACAACTCCAGGATCAACATAGAAATTAAAAGATTCCTGGAAACAAATAAAAATGAAGAAATATTTTACAACAACTTCTGAGATACTATGAAAACAGTACCAAGAGGAGAATTTGTGTCTCTTTGAACACACATCAATAAATTAGAAAGAGAATTAGTTGACAACCTAACAAATCACCCAAGGGAGCTGGAAAGGAAAGACCATCAAAACCCTAACTTCAGCAGAAGAATCCAGATCACCAAAGTAAAAGCTCAAATACAGGACATAGAAGACAAAAATGCCATTGAAAAAAATCAATGAAAAATAAAAGTGGTACTTTGAAGGGATTAACAAGATTGACGGACCTCTAGCCAGAATGACTAAGAAAAAGAGAGAAGAAGCCCAAAGAAACACAATCAGAAATGCAAAAGATCAAGTCACAACTGATCCTGAAGAAATACAAACAATTATCAGAGATTACTATGCACACCTGTATGGAAACATCTCAATAACCTAAATGAAATGGAGGACTTTCTACATCACACACACACTCCTAAGGTTGAAACAAGAAGAAATTAAAATCCAAAATAGACCAATAACAACCCAGGAAATTGACTCTGCCATAAGAAAACAACCTACACTAAAAAACCATAGATCAGATGGATTTCCAGCAAAACTCTACAAAACATACAAGGAGAAGCTGATGCCAACCCTATTAAAAGTATTCCAGGCAATTGAGAAAGACAGAAATATCCCCAGAATATTTTATGAAGCTAACATCACACTGATTTCCAAACCAGGTAAAGATCCAACAAAGAAAGAACTACAGGTCAATATCCCTGATGAACATAGAGCCAATTGGATCCAACAGTACACCTCAAAAATCATCCACAATGACCAAGTCAGCTGCATCCCCTGGTTGCAGGGCTGGTTTAACAATTGCAAGACCATACATGTAATTAAATACATCATCAGATGTAAAAACAAGAACATCATAATTATATCATTAGATGCACAAAAATTTTTTGAAAAATCCAGCTTCCTTTCTTGATAAAAACCCTTAAAGACCTAGGCATAGAGAGAACATAGCTCAAAACAGTAAGAACCATCTACAATAAACCCATAGTCAACATATTGCTTAATGAACAGAAATTGGAAGCATTTCCCCTGAAAACCAAACAAGACAAGGCTACCTACTTTCACCGCTCCTGTTGAACATAGTGTTGGGAGTTCTAGCTAGAATAGTCAAACAAGAGGAGAAAATCAGTGGTATACAAATAGAAAAAGAAGTTAAGCTTTTCTTCTTTGCTGATGATATGGTCCGATACCTTGAGAACCCAGAAAATCTGTCAGAAACTCTTTGCACTGATAAAGGACTTTGGCAAAGTGTCAAGGTACAAAATAAACATGCAAGAGACAATCGCTTTCTTATACACCAAAAACAAAAAGGCAGAGAAACAAATAAAAACACAGTCCCATTCGCAATAGTTACAAAACAAATGAAATACCTTGGCATCTTCCTAACCAGAGAAATGAAGGACCTAACAAAGAAAACTACAAAACACTGCTCAAAGAAAAAAGAGAAGACACAGACAAAAACAAAAGTATCCCATGCTCATGGGTTGGAAGCATCTACATTGTTAAGATGTCCATCTTAACAAAGGCAATCTAAAGATTCAGCACAATACCTATTAAATTACCAACATATTTCTCAGACCTGGAAATGATAATACAAAAAGTCATATGGAAACATAAATGATCATGAATAGCCAAAACAATATTTAGTAAAAGAAACAAAGCAGGAATTATCATACTTCCAGACTTTAAACTTTACTATAAGGCTACAAAAATCAAAACACCCTGTTATTAGTACAAGAATAGGCATACAGACCGATAGAACAGAACAGAGTTTCTGGAAGCAAACCTTCAATTTCTCAATCAACTAACCTTTGGCAAAGCCTCTACCAACAACCACTGGGGAGAGGTGAACCTATTCTGTAGATGGTTCTGGGAAAACTGGCTGACCACATGCAGAAGATTAAAGTAGGACCCCTACCTATCACCATACACAAATATCAACTCTAATGGACAAAAATCTAAACATAAAGCCTCAAACTAAAGAATCTTGGAAAATGCTGGAGACATCTTTACAGAAATTGGAATAGGCCACCAATATTCTTGATCAAAACCCCAAACACCCATGCTGTAAGAGAGAAGATAAGTAGAAACTCATCATACTGAAAACTTCTGCAAAGCAATGATACCATTAAGAGAGCAGGGAGACAATATTTGCCAACTATATATCTGACAAAGACCTAACATCCAGGATCAATATGGAACTCAAAAGTACTGAAAAGAAAAACAAATAACCCTATTAAAAAGTGAGCAAAAGATATGAATAGACTCTTCTCAAAAGAAGACATACAAACAGTCTTCAGATAATGAAAAAATGTTCAACCTCAGAGAAATGTAAGTAAAACCACACTGAGATACTACCAAAGCTCCAATCAGGAAGGCCATCATCAATAAAACAGCAGATGTTGGAGAGATGCAGAGAAAAGGGAACATTTCTACACTGTTACTGAAGGTGTAAACTAATACAACCTCTGTGGAAAATACTGTGGCAATTTCTAAAAGTTCTAAAAATCAACCTTCCATATGACCCAGCAATCCCCCTTCTAGGAATCTATTCACAGGAAATCAAACATTCTATATAAATGATACTTGTACACAAGTTTATTGCAGCATTATTCACCATAGCAAAACCATGGAACCAACCATGCTGTCCATCGAAAGTGAACTGGATTTTTAAAAAAATGTGGTACATACACACAACAGAATACTCCACAGTCATAAAGAAGGACAAAATTATGGACTTCGCAGCACCTTGAATGAATTTAGAGTCTAACATTCTCAGTGATGTATCATAGAAACAAAGAATCAAATACCACATGTTCTCACTCATAAGTGGACCCTGAACATCTATCATAATACTATAAGAAAGGGATTGGCAGTAGTGGGACACTGCCAGGGGGGGAGGCACTTGACATCAATAAGGGTGACATCAAACCAGGTGAAGCATGAGCCAAACCGTGGCCCAATCTTTACCTGTAGAATGACCACATAGCTACCTAATCCTGAATTGTACCCCACATCTTTAAAGTTAAAAAAAAATAATTCATGTAAAAAAAAAATCATTTTCACATCTGTCTATTTTGGGGTAATGATCAATATTTAAGTTATTTTACAACAAAGTCAATCCAACCATACACACACACACACACACACACACAGAAATCTTTAAAAATTGCACACATGTACTGGCCTTTGTAACCTTGTAGTTATATATAAAAAAAGATGAAGAACAGATTAGTGATACCCAAGGGTTGAGGAGGTAAGGCAGGAGAGGTGTTGGTGTAACTATGAAAGGATAGTACAAGGAATCCTTGTGATGGATTGTTCTGTATTGTCACTGTGATGATAACACAGATGCACACATGTGATATCATTACATAGAATGGAATATACACACACATTTACATGTAAATCTGATGATATCTGAAAATTGTGGGTAGTTTGCTTCTGTTTCAATTACTTTGGCATGATGTTTTACTATAATTATGTAATCTGTTACATTGGGGGATACCAGGTGAAGGATGTATTCAATTTCTCATGCTATCTTATATTTTACAAAAGAATGTAAGCCTAAAATTATTGCATAAAAATTATTGATTATCTATTAATAATCTTTACTGTTTTAAATATTTTTTTCTTCTTAATGAATATGTTACACATTGTATTCAGTTTTTGCCAGTTTCATGCATGATATAAGTTATGCCATTGGGCTTATACATTTGCTGAACCATACATCCTGGATTCAAATGCTAATTTTGATATGTATTAACTATAAAACTTTGATAAATTGCATATATTTTTGTGCCTTTGTTTTCTCAATTACAAAATGTGGATCATAATAGTAATAAATATAAGGTATTTAGAATAATGTTTTGTGAATAATAAACATCCACAATCGGTAGCTATTTTTTTATGTGTCAAATTTGGTACTGGTGTCACAAAATTTTAATGTCTTATTTGTTGCCTTACCATCCTATAGAGTAATGACTAACATACAGTAATACTTGCATAGATAATAAATGCACAAAAGAAAACAGATGGTATTATATTTTGTTTTTCTTTTTTAGGTCCTCTAGTACAAGTTATTAGAGTTCTTGATTTAGCTTGAGTTTTTGTTTTTTTTTTTTTACTTTATTCTAAATTACAAAATATGCTTTTATTCCGTTGTGGAATACTATACACTGCACTTATTTTTACAGCAATACTTAGAATTGCAGCAATATATATACTTGTGTATATACTTGTACAGTTGTACTTTTAATGTCAACTTATGAATTAAATCCTGGTCCACATTTTTTTCTAAATATATTATGATGAATAGCTTTCAGATTAAGCAGTGACTTCCTTCTCTTAGGTCAAATATCATTTAAAGTCAAATATCAATAACTCATTTTGAGCATCAAATGGATGTCCGATGATTTAAAAGAAACTAGGATCTACTTCTGTTGTCCCAACATTGCTTTAAGATAGGCATTGTTATTGCCCTTTGGCAATTGAGAAAGTTAATGGAGAAAGCAGTAAAATAACTAGTGTCAACTCTGTACTAAAAAGATACAAGAGACAGGATTCAACCAGTGGTGTTCTGGTGAATGTTTAACGACTAGTCTGGGGTGGAGATGAGAGGTGACTGGGGAAGATCTCTGTTTTTGCCACACTGACAAAGTCACTGAACATTGAGACAGGAAGAGATGTAAACAACTGTTCTCACAAACTGGTGGGACAAAGCAGTGCTGGAATACCCGTGAATCAAAACTACTCTTTTTTTTGTTTTTATTTCACTTCAGTTTTAGGGGGTGAAAATTTTTTGGTTACATGGTTGCATTGTATACTGGTGAAGAAGGTGAGGAACTTAACTATTTGCCTTGGACTCAGATTTAACATGACATTTTCTTGATTAAATAAAATTTTTCTATTTCTATTATATCCAGTCTTGCTCAGTTCATGATACTAAAAATATAATCATCAGAGTAGAAAAATACTGAATTTAGTCTATTGGCAATAATCATTTATTTGTTTTTACTTAGGCATAAGATAAATGAATGCACTGCCTGCGGTATTTATCCTATGCTACATTCGAGTGTTTCATCATTAAATGAAATGAATCTAGATCAATTTGTATCTTTCTATCAACTATGTATCTATCATCTATATAACTGTCTATGTGTATGGGTACATGCATATATGCATGTACCCATACACATACATTTATGCTTTGTGCATCACAGCATAAATATCTAATTAACTTTCTTTGGTATCACAACATATACCGGAGAATTTTGCTCAATAACCTTAAACATTAGTCACTTCAAATGAGGTGAGGCATATAAAATTACCATGTTAAGGTTGTATTCACACTTTTATACTTTTTTACAATTTTTATACTTGGTATTTTTTTTAAAGAATTAAGAAGATTCTAATACAAATGTTTAGCAAACCAGTATATTTTTCTATGATGACTATCACTATCCATTAGTACTAATTTTCTGTTATTTGATATTTAATTCAATTTGCGGTTATTTTTGTAGTTGATTTTTGGCCCTAAAAAAAGTGTTCTCAAACATCTTGCCAATTTTCCCAGCTGATTATTTTTAAGAGAATAAAAACCATACAATTGTTTCTAGCTACCCCGAAACTATCTTGCTTTCTCAAAATGTGTGGTTGAACTGTTCTGCCACTGAGCACATTTTGTTTCCCTTGTAAAGAGGACAATTTTGAAAAATTATATTTAATTTTAAATTATTTGGTCCTGAAAAATAAAAGTCAAATCAGCTGTTCTTGATTATTTAATCAGAATTTTTTTCCAATTAATTCTTACAGCCCTGTGTTTTTGTGGTTTCTTGGTGATCTGAAAATATCAACACATGGTGAATTCTTGCCTTATTTATTTTTAAATTCACACATGCGCCCAATTGGAAATAAATTTGAATTGCTGAGATAAAAGCAGTTTAGAAAGTCAAGTAAAATTTTCCAGTTTCATTTTCTTTTTCTTTTTTGTTTAATTTCTGACATAAGACTGTTTAAGTGTATTTTATTTACCAAGAAAACAGTTCACTCTAGGATTCCAAAAAAGCATCCATGAAAACAAAGGCATTAGCATTTACATTAGTCAATCTTAATAGTAATTTAAATTTCACCTCCTTTTAAATAGATCTATAATTTTTTTTTACTTATTAAGTTGTCTTCTTTTAAAATAATCGTCATAAGTTATAGAAAAGTAATGCTGTAGGACATTAGTTTAAAACAGACATAATCTCAGCTAAATAATTAACACCTAGCTTCTAGGTTTAATTTTAGACTCAAATTTTCTACCAAATTTCAGCTACTTATTTTATGACATGCAAAAAATGATAAATAGTTGTGTTAGTACACAATAATAAAATTCTGCTTGAAGGAGACTTACAACTTTGAGTCAACCAAGAAAAAGGTTTTGGAGGAGGAACACCCTTCCATCCCCATATCTCAACTGTAGTTTTGCTATCAGCATTGTATGTAGTATGGAGAAAAAAAGGAGATAATGTAACAAGTAAATGTGACAAAATGTTAACTTGTGAATCTAGGGATTCTAAGAATGCATGGGATTCATCATATTATAGTTGCAAGGTTTCTAAGTGCATTTTATAAATGCAAAATATAGCTCCCTTCAAAATGCAGTCGAACAATGACATCACCACAATCTCCTGCTCTGTGTTTGGCCTTACCTGCAGTCTTTTGGGATGTAGTGATAGTAGATTAAGATGAGGCATGGTGAGCATGGGCAAAACTAGAGAGATATGAACACGGCTAATTTATTGAGCAAATTCACAAAATAAGTTTCTGGGTCAGAACATGTATGTCATGTATCAGGTTAAAACATGTGATCAATTCAGGAACCAATAAGAAATTGACAAGAGCTAGGGAAGCCAGGCAAACCTAGTTGCTTGTTAAGTAAACCAGAGAGAACCTGGGTCCTTACAAAACAAGCAGAAACACCTGGCATGTAGGTACAATGTTAGCGAGCTCTGGGCTCTAAATTCCAGTCCTGTGCCCAATTGCAGTTTTGTAACCTTGGGAATGTTCTTAGAATGTGAGAGCAACTAATGTCTCAATCAGTTTTTCACATCATTACATTCAAATGATAATACCAAGTGCAATGAATTCTATGAGGGCCAAAAAGAAATATAGTATTGTCCCTGGACCTATTGGAGCATGTAGACTCCTAGAAGAATACAAGTTACATTGAGGTCTTCTCTAAAAGTATCAACATTGCATCTGTAACAAACTCAGTGGGCTTTGTGTTCCCAAATCCCTTAAATGTAAGACACTTACAAAATGCTGTGTAATATTTTGCTGTCTGAAGTATTGTTTTATGCTGTCTACACTTTTATTTCTTGTTTTAAAAAAAATCAAAAGCAAAACCATAGAATTTTAAAATAAGTTGTAAAATATTTATGAAAAATTTAATAGAATTCATCATGATTTTAAACTTTAAATATCTTTTTTCAATTTAAGATGATAGGCAAATGATTTACCAGCATATGCTCAAAAATTTATTTTCATATCAGTTTTTAAAAATACTTGGCATAATCATACTCAGACATTAATCTGTATTGAATATATTCAGTTTTTTGATAGACTTAGAGTACAGAACTTTTACCAAGTTGCAATATAGAAAGTAACTCTAATAATAATCTAGTTTACAAAGGAAGCAATAGGATTTATTTTAACTCAATATTTTATCATACTATTGCCACATGTTTCCCCTACTGATTATATTTTATTAAAAGTAGGAGATTTACAACATAATTCCACTATATTTTGTCTCTCCGGTTATTGTCATTATGGCTAGATTCACCTCAGTGTAATAGTCAGTGTGGCTAGATTCACCTCAGTGTAATCAATTTGCATTGATTTAGGTTGAGTTGTT
Source organism: Carlito syrichta (assembly GCF_000164805.1). NCBI lineage: Eukaryota > Metazoa > Chordata > Mammalia > Primates > Tarsiidae > Carlito > Carlito syrichta. The sequence goes on along the minus strand of NW_007231044.1, from coordinate 70,631 downwards.
CCTCCAAATGTCTCCCATATATGAGAGAAATATCTAAGAATAGAAAATAGTCAAATAATTAAAGAGTAGTCAGAATGCATTTAATTATTGCACAGTTGCACTTATTTTTTAAGATTTGCATACAGCAAGAAATCATCCATCTGTAAACCAGGAAGAGGACTCTCACCAGAGCAGAATTGCTGACAACTTGACCTTGGATTTTCCAATCTTCAGATCTGTGAGAAGAAATTTCTGTTGTTTATTCTGCCCAGTAGATGGTATTTTTGTTATAGCAGCCTAAACGGACTAAACCCTGTCACTCCATATATGCAGGATGGACTCTGCACACAAGACTGATTCAGGCACACCAGTGTACCAAAAAGGTATGAAATAATTTGTTTCTCACATAATGAAGCTTCCTACGAGAATACAGCAGGATCCCTGGCAGGTTTAAAAATATATTTGAAGGAGCAGGGAAGGGATACTGGCTTTGGCCTTCATGTGTTTAAGATGTGAGGCGAGGGTACGGTTTTTTTTGTTTGTTTGTTTTATTTATTGAGAGGACAGAAAATCTCCCAGAGTGGAAGGGGACCTGAGGGGGTTCCCCTAGAGGGTATGGGTTTTTATACTGACCAGGGCTTCAATGGTTTATACTTTCTGTCCATTAAGAGTAAAGGATATTGTAACTTTCTTACTGGTTTGCTCAGACCTAGGGCAAGAGTGCAGAAGGATGGGATGTCATTGAAAACTATCAGCCAAACATCAATTATAGAGTCAGACTTTTTAGTAAAACTTACCTTTGATATTTGACTAATGCTTGAAATGGGCTAGGTTTTATTATACTGAGTTTTTACTTGGTTAAGCAAGCCAGTTCCCAAGGCCTGTCACCTGAGGCTGGTAAAGAAGGTGAAAATTCTATTGAAAGACCAGCATTGTGCTTCTTGTGAAGTAAAATGAGTGTCTTGACTGATATCAATAGAGTTCAAACTTCAAAGAGAATAAAAATGCCTTGTTGAGTTCTTCAATTGTGTGAAGACATGTAGGTGACCTCAATTTATATTTTGGTTATCTGTGAGGCTAGAAATTTCCAGCGTGCTTTACTTCAGAGTGGACAACGTTAGATAAAAAATTGCCCTCTTAAGTGGTTCACTTGTTCATATGAGGTGTCTGAGAAATTCTTACTTTCTTAGAAGGTTTATCCATGAAAACCCTATCCAAAAATGTACTCCTTATGCTTGTCGCTTTGGAATACTTTCAATTCTCTTTTTCTATTTTTATTGCTCTACTGGGCATTATTTGATAAATTTTCTTAAATTGTTTGATTATTCTAATACAGTGAAAGCTCCCTGAACCCTGACATTTTATTTTTCACTTTTATATACTAAACTTAAAGAATAAAGCCCTAGAGCTTAATGAATGTTATTTAATGAATAAATCAATAGGAGTTGGATATCAACTTGAGCTATAATACTAAAGGCAATCTTATATGAGGTTTCAGGGGAAAAACACATGTGATAAATGAATCTCCCGTTCTAATTTTTCATCAGCAGTGAAGCCTATCCACTAACTGCTGTTGGGTACAATTACTATTGGTTATAATTGCCATTTTTTATAAGCTATCTTATGAACAACAAAAGAAGAAGCATTTTTGAGTGAATGAGGCACCAGACAGACAAGGCCAAAATACAGAAAAATCTGGCTAATTTATATCATCATGGAGCCTGTGAGTAAATTTGAATACATGCCTTTCAACATAAATGGGGTAGCATTTATGTACTATTTTTTTAGTAGGTGAAATCATTCTAACTGGTATAGAGTACTGTAATAGCTCAGAACCACAAAAAAATGTTGGAAGAGCAATAAAGTACGAATACTTTCATATGTTTTGGGAAAAAAATATATACATATTTTTATATAAAAAAGACATTTAAAACAGGGGAAAGTATGAAAAAATATGATAAATTTATAACTACAACTATATGAATTCATTCCACTGTTTTGGTATTCAATCTTTGTATCATCAACAATGTGTTTTATTATAAAGATATTTTTATCATTTAAATATCATTTTACTATGTTCAATCATTATTGTTATATTTCATTTAATATCCTTCATAGAAATCCAACGTAACATATAACTTATTTGGAACACAAAGGAAATGTGCAGCAGACTAGTGGAACAAAGGTACCTATACTCCTTTCATAAATTTCTCTCCGAATTTTTCAATTAAATTTTCTATCAAAAAATTCTGATTATACCCCTGGGGTTATAAGTGGCATCAGAATGAAGGAAAAAAGTGAATAAATAAATAAATAAATGTAATCACCATATTTTCTTTACCAAATATTTGCATTGATTTAGGTTTTTTTAGTTTACTGAATATTTTTAAATGTCTTCAACAAGTTTTAGAAATATTTTTTCTTATTTCCTGCTACTTCTCCTATTGAGATTTTCTTAATCATTCAAAGGTAATTGTGATCAGCCAAATGTATTTGATGTTTGATTTTTAAAAGAAAGCATAATGGAGATTAAATTGCTTTATCTGAGGAAAAAAAGGACCATATAGTAAAATGAATATTTTATTTCTGAAATTTTCAAAATTTTGTAAGAAAAAGTTTTCTTCACATTTATTCACATAAGACAGTACCATTGTGTCTATTAAACACATTGCTAAGAAGACATAAGATTTGAAATTATTTTGAATTGATTAGTGGGAATTGAAGAACAAAAAAATGAAGAATAATATTATATGAAAATTCTACATTAAATGCTAATCTATTAAGTTAATGTTAAATACTTATATATTTCTTTTTTTATTATCGATATTTTTTATTTTGATATTGTGGGGTACAGTTAAGGGTTAGGTATAAAAATATTCAGGCCTCTTTGTTGATAACAGGTGTCTCTCTGTCTCCAGACAGATGTTTACTAACATTAGTCCCATCCCCCCCCATAGTTTCCCAACAATGTCAGTCATTTTCTTATGGTAGTATGTTGGATGATCAAGGTCCACTATATGAGTAAGAATATGTGATACTCACATCTTTGTTTCTGTGAGAGGTCACTCAGTATTATAGACTCTAGTTCCATCCAGGTTGCTGTGAAATTCATGATTTTCTTCTTTTTTATGGCTGCATAGTATTCCATCGTGTATATGTACCATATTTTTTTAATCCAGTTCTCTTTTGATGGACAGCGTGGTTGGTTCCAGGTTCTTGCTATTATGAATAATGCTGCGATAAACATTCGTATGCAGCTATCTTTTTTAAGAGTGATTTGAGTTCTTCGGGGTATATTCCCAGTAGGAGGATTGTGGGGTCATATGGGAGGTTGATATTTAGAGCTTTTAGGAATCACCACACTGCTTTCCACAGAGGTTGCACTAGTTTATACTCCCACCAACAGTGTAGGATTGTTCCCTTTTCGCCACATCCTCTCCAACAACTATTATTTTTTGAATTTTTGATAATTGCCATTCTGACTGGAGTTAGGTGGTATCTCAGTGTGGTTTTGATTTGCATCTCCCTGATGATAAGTGAGGTTGAGCATTTCTTCATGTGTCTGTTGGCTGCTCGGATATCTTCCTTTTTGAAGTGTCTGTTCATATCTTTTGCCCATTTTATAATGGAGTTGTTTGTTTGTTTTTTTTCAGCACGTTTGAGTTCCTTGTAGATCCAAGATGTTAAGCCTTTTCAGACCTGGAGTTGGCAAATACTTTTTCCCAGTCTGTAGGCTGTCTCCCTGCTCTCTTGATGGTTTCTTTGGCTTTGCAGAAGCTTGTCAGTTTAATGAGGTCCAATTTGTCTATCTTATCCCTTATAGCCTATGGGTTTCGAGTTTTATTCAGGAATTGGATGCCAGTTCCAATTTCCATGAGGGTATGTCCTTCATTTTCTAAGGTTCTTATGGTTTCAGGTTCTACATTTAGGTCTCTGATCCATTTGGAGTTAATTTTTGTGTATGGGGATAGATAGGGGTCCTGTTTCAATCTTCTGCATGTGGTGAGTCAGTTTTCCCAGCACCATTTACTGAATAGGTTCTCCTCTCCCCGGTGGTAGGTGGTGGAGGCTTTGTCAAAGATGAGTTGGTTGATGAATTGAGGTTTGCTTCTGGGATCTCAATTCTATTCCATTGATCTATATGCCTGTTCCTATACCAATACTAAGCTATTTTGATGCTTGTAGCTTTATAGTAAAGTTTAAAGTCTGGTAATGTGATACCACCTGCTTTGTTTTTTTGCTGAGGATTGTTCTGGCTATTCTTGGTCGTTTGTGTTTCCATATGAATTCCTGTGTTGTTTTTTTCTAGGTCTGAGAAGAATGTTCCTGGTAATTTGAGAGGGATTGCATTGAATCTGTAGATTGCCTTAGGTAAGATGGACATCTTCACAATGTTGATTCTTCCAATCCATGAGCATTGGATATTTTTCCACTTATTTGTGTTATCTTTGATTTCTTTGAGCAGTGTTTTGTAGTTTTCATTGTAAAGGTCTTTCACGTCTCTGGTTAGGAAGATGCCAAAGTATTTCACCTTTTGTGTGGCTATTGTGAATGGAATTGTGCTTCTTATTTGGGTTTCTGTTTGCTTATTATTGGTGTAAAGATAAGCGATTGTCTTTTGCACATTTATTTTATATCCTGAGACTTTGCCAAAGGCCTTTATCAGTGTAAGGAGGTTTTTGACAGATTCTCTTGGGTTTTCAAGGTACACGATCATGTCATCTGCAAAGAGAGATAATTTGACTTCCTCTTTTCCTATTTGGATACCTCTGATTGCCTTCTCTTCTCTGATTGCTCTAGCCAGGAATTCCAATATTATATTGAATAGGAGGGGTGAAAGTGGGCATCCTTGTCTTGTTCCAGTTTTCAGGAGAAATGGTTCCAATTTTTGTCCATTTAGGAGTATGCTGGCTGTGGGTTTTACTATATTGAGGTATGTTCCCTTTATGCCCAGATGTTCAAGGGTTCTTATCAAAAGTGGTGCTGGGTTTTATCAAAAGATTTTTCTGCATCTAATGGTATAATCATGTGGTTTTTGTTTTGACATCTGTTGATTTATTTAATTACATTTATTGTTTTACGAATGTTGAACCAGCCGTGCATCCCAGGGATGAAGCCTACTTGGTCATGGTGGATGATTTTTGAGATGTATTGCTGAATCCGGTTTGCTAGGATCTTGTTGAGAATTTTAGGGTCCATATTCATCAAAGATATTGGCCTGTAGTTCTCTTTTTTTGTTGGATCTTTACCTGGCTTGGGTATCAATGTGATGTTAGCTTCATAAAATGATTTGGGGAGGGTTCCATCTTTCTCAATCGCCTGAAATAGTTTCAGTAGGATTGAAATCAGGTCCTCCTTAAATGTTTTGTAGAATTCTGCTGGAAAGCCATCTGGTCCAGGGCTTTTTCTTGTAGGTAGTTTTCTTATCTCATAGTCAATTTCCTTGATTGTTATTGGTTTATTTAGGGTCTCAATTTCTTCTTGTTTCAACCTAGGTAGGTTATGTGATGACAGAAAGTCCTCCATTTCCTTGAGGTTTTCAAGTTTGTTTCCATACAAGTGTACATAGTAGTCTCTGATCATCTTTTGTATTTCTTCAGAGTCAGATGTGACTTCATTTTTGTGTTTCTGATTGTGCTTATTTGGGTTTTTTATTTCTTTTTCTTGGTCAGTCTAGCTAGGGGACCATCGATCTTGCTTATCCTTTCAAAGAATCAGCTTTTTGTTTCATTGATTTTTTGTATTGTCTTTTTTGTCTTCTATGTCCCAGATTTGGGCTTTTATTTTGGTGATCTGGATTCTTCTGCTGAAATTAGGGTTTTTATGGTCTTGCTTTTCCAGCTTCCTTAGGTGGCTTGTTAGGCTGTTAATTTGTGCTCCTTCCATTTTCTTCATGTGTGTTTGTAGGGATATAAATTCCCCTCTTACTACAGCTTTTAAGGTGTCCCAGAGATTTTGGTAAGATGTTTCTTCATTTTCATTTGTTTCAGGTATCTTTTGATCCCTGTTTTGATTTCATCATTGACCCAGGAGTTGTTTAGCATCATGCTGTTTAGTGACCATGTCTTCGTGTGTTTTGGGTGGACCTTGTTGGTGTGAATGTTTATTTTTATTCCACTGTGGTCTGAGAAGGTGCATGGTAGAATTTCAATCCTTTTAAATTTGCTTATGCTTGATTTATGGCCAATTATGTGGTTGATCTTGGAATACGTTCCATGCGGTGATGAGTAGAATATGTATTCTCTGGCCTTCGGATGGAGTGTTCTGTAGGTATCAATTAAGTCCATTTGGTCCAGAGTCACATTGAGGTTCCGGATTTCATTGCTGATTTTTTGTCCCGATGATTTATTGAGGGTTGTGAGTGGGGTATTAAAGTCCCCAGTTATGATGGTGTTAGAGTCAATATCTTTCTTTAGTTTTCTTAGGAGTTGCTTTATAAAAGTTGGTGCACCTATGTTAGTTGCATATATGTTTAGGATAGATATTTCTTGTTGATGGAGTGAACCTTTTATCATTATGTAGTGGCCCTCTATATCTTTTTAAATTTTTGATCGCTTAAATGGTATTTTGTCTGAAATTAGGATCACGACTCCTCCTTTCTTTTGTGTTCCATTCGCCTGAAAATTTGTTTCCCATCCTTACTTTGAGTCTGCGCATGTCCTTTCTAGTGAGAT
>NW_007231044.1:63583-63810 GCF_000164805.1 Carlito syrichta | reverse complement strand
CATAAGTTCTTAGGGATTGGATATCTGGGAAAGATTTTAATTCTCCCTTGCTGATGAAACCTACTCTGTCTGGGTAGGTTATTCTTGGTTGAAGTTGTTTATCTTTTAGGACTTTGAAGATAGGGCTCCAAGTTCTCCTAGCCTGCAGGGTTTCTGTAGATAAAACTGCTGCTATTCTAATTGGTTTTCCATGGTAGGTGATCTGACCTTTTTCTCTTGCTGCCTGC
>NW_007231044.1:46010-63319 GCF_000164805.1 Carlito syrichta | reverse complement strand
TCCAATGTGGTCTCTGTTTCTCTTTCTGCCTCAGGGAGTCCGATTATTCTTAGGTTAGGCATCTTGAGGTAGTCACTCATCTCTTGAAGGTTTTGTTCTGTCTTTTTGAGCTTATTTTCTGTGTTTTTAGGAGTTTGGGTTATTTGTATATTTTGGTCCTCAAGCTCTGAGATTCCTTCTTCTGCATGGGTAATTCTGCTTTCCATGCTTATCAGTTTGTTATTTGTTTCATTCACAGTATTCTTTATTACTGTTATCTCAGATATCAGCTCCTTTCTAGTTTCTTCTTGAGTCTCCTCAATTCTTTTTAATCTCTCCATTAATGTCTTGATGTCTAGGTTTGTAGTTTGAGACCAGTCATTCTGAGGGCTCTTCATTGTTTGCATTCTGAAGTCAGTTTTCACAGTGTCTGTCCTTCCAGAAGTCTGGGAGAGACCCATATTCTTCTTTTGGTTTTTCTTCATTTGTGTAGATTTTTCTCTCATCCTTTAGTGGCTAAAGTCCCTTGAGCTCTGATCTCCCGCCTCTCCCCTCGTTTTTGTTGCAGGCAGCTAGCCTGCTGCCTGGAAGATGTGTGACTCTTGTCTCAGTCTGTTCAGTGTAGAGGAGGGGCTTTGTCTCCTGTTTAATGACATTTCTGTGGGAACCAAGGTGGAGGCTCTGATAGGTGGGCGGGGTGATGCAAGTCTGCCTTAAAAATGGCGAAGGTGGTAGTTTTACTTTCACTTTTAGGGATGTTCATGTGGGTCTCTAGGTGGGACCAGCTGCACAGCTGGGTGCTGGATCTGGGGTGCCACCAGCAGGCTGGGGTGGAGGAGAGGGTCAGGCATTCCCTCCTCTGGAGCACCTTACACAAACTTGGGATTCTGCTCCCTTACACACGCTTGAGGTCACATGCTGAGTGCCTCAGCCAGGGTAGGCCTGGGGCTCCAGATCTCCAAAGCTCCAAAGGGCAGGTGGTGGCCCTGGGTCCCTCACAAGGCACTTCAGCCAGAAATGGGACTGGTATCTCTGAGGGGCGGGTGCCCAGAGCCTCCCTGGGTGACTGGCAGCTTGGTGCTGGGTGCTGGTCGTAATGATGTAGCCAGGGAGGGAGCCAAGATCCAGGATTCAGGATTCCCCAGCCGGCAGGAGTCACATATAGTGGAGCAGCCGCAGCTGGCCACAATATCTGGCCCTGCATGGGACCAAAGGAGTCCCTGGGCCTTGTACCAGTGAGGCTAGTGGTGGGTAGGGGGCTGCAGGAAGAAAAGTAAGAGTGTTTTTGGGAACTCACGTTCGAAGAGTCTCACAGATCCACCTATGCCGTCGCCATCTTCAGGTCAGAATACTTATATATTTCTTTTTTTTTTTTTTTGAGTTGGAGTCTCACTCTGTTACCCAGACTGGAGTGCAGTGGCTGCTCCCAGCCACCACAGCCTCGACCTCCTGGGCTCCAGCGATCCTTCCGCCTCAGCCTTCCAAGTAGCTGAAATTACAGGCACGCGCTACCATGCCCGGCTAATTTTTTGATTTATTGTAGAGATGAGGTCTCGCTGCCCAGGTGGGTCTCGAACCCGTGGGCTCAGGCAATCCACTCACCTCAGTCTCCCAAGGCATGGGATTACAGGCTGAGCCACCGAGCCCGGCTCTACTTATATATTTCAAAGTAGTCTATATAAATGTTAAAGATTAGTTTTCTCTAAAACCACTTTTATTTCATAAAAGATTAATATGTATAAATTTATTGCCAGTATATATATATATACACATTTTATATAACTGTATTATACATAATAATTCTGTGTAATATATATAATTCTTTCAAATTCAAGGAAAGTTTTTATTTTTCTGAAACATCTACATTTACCATATAAACTTAGGTTGAAAATAAACTTGATAGCTGGGTGTAGTGGTGTGTGTCTGTAGTTCCAGCCCCTTGGAAGACTGAGGCAGAAGGATCACCTAAGCCCAGCTGGTCGAAGCTGCGGTGGTCATGATCATGCCATTTCACTCCAGGCTGGGTAACCGAGTGAGACTCCAACTAAAAAATAAATAAATAAATGAACTTGAATATCAGGAGTACATTAGAAAACAAATGAAATTTTTGTTTCCTTTTGCTTATGTAAACTAGAATTTCTATGATACTTAAATGCTTCCTTGATAGGTATTATTGACTAACTATATTTTATAGTGACTATTAATCATTATGACAATGTAACTAAATTAATGTAACATAGACATATACATACATATATATGAGACACACAAAAAAATGGAAATTTTTTTTGGAGGGCACGTCCCTTTATAGCACAGGCTTCTCTCACTAGGTAAGTATTCTAGGAATCCATGAGCATCAGCGTACTAGCTTGTGTTGTTATAAGAGGTTGCACTTGGCTTCAGTGCATTTGGGTGGTGAGATTTTGAAAGCATTTGCCTATGTCACAGTGGGTGATTTATGAGTGTACCTGCTGCACCTTTTGGAGTATTCAGCAGGTACCTGATTGTTCAGGATTGCCTGAGCCCAGGGGTTTGAGACTAGCCTGGGCAACTTGGCGAGACCTCATCTCTCCAATAAAAAAATTAGCTGGGTGTGGTGTGGGCACCTGTAGTTCCAGCTACTTGGACAGTTGAGGCAGAAGGATCACCTGAGCCATGCAGGTTGAGGCAGCAGTGGCTGTGAGCATGCCACCGAACTCCAGCCTGGGCGACAGAGTGAGACGCTGACTCAAAAAAAAAAAAAAAATGTATATACTTTTTTTTTTGGCAACCTGGTGTGTGGGTGCATTTTTACTTATATATATTTATATATAGTTATATATAAAAAACCATAAAGGAATATTGTCATATTTTATTGCTTTTTTTCTAGCATTAGAATTCAGTCTTTCTCCATAAAGTATAAAAGCAGTAGAATATACAATATTATATTACTATTAAACTAAGAAAATTGTGAAAGCAAATATCTCATTGTGCCTTTTTGCTTTCCTCAGGCCTAATAGAAAACCCCCTCAAAAAATACATTTTTTGACTGAATACCAACTATCTCAAACAAAAACTTCAAGCACTGTGTGTATATTGAGTATAATAGCTTTTCAATACTTGTGATTTAGTTTTGGAAAGCAACACAACAAATATAGAAAGTTTAGAGCATATATTGTTATCTTGTTCACATCATAATTTTTTTAAAATTTTACTTAGTCCTTTCCTAAGAAAGCTAATATAATGGCATATTCTGTGCCCATCAATTAATAAAAAAGAAACCAATAAATGCCCTATTATTTTGTTTTATTTATACATAATATTTAACATTTTTATTTATATTATATATCAAAACACATCATTCAAGCATCTTTCTCCCAAAACTATTATTTAACAAAGTTTCTTCAAATTGGCATTATTTCATTATTTCCTAAGAAGCAAAGTAATTAAACTTTTGTGTAGTTCTAGAAAATACAGTTAAAAACTTTTTAATATATAATAAAGCAATGACAGCGAATTAGTTAATTCTAAGTTAACACATTTTTTTCAAAGTCTTAGAAAAATTTAGGTAGTTACTTGAGACTAGCATAGGATCTGGATATAGAAATTATTATTAGAGATTTTAACTGACATCACTTACATATTAAAAAGTATCGCACATTTTACATTAGGTCTATACTGAATATTTTATCATAAAGATTTTCAAAAACCATTTTGTTAAATTCAAACAAACAAACATTTTTTTGAATTCATATTTTATATGGTTTAGAAATTGCCACATGATGACCTAGAGTACCTTTAATTACAAGGCTATATTTATTAAATTTCATTTTCTATTCATTGAAAAAATGTATTAATAACTTGACATAATTCAGTATGCAAAAGACAAAGCCCAAATTATTTGAATCACTTTTGGTATTATTAAATTAATATTCATAATAATAAATTTACATTAATTTTACTGATAAAGGAAAGAAAAAACTTGACAATGTTCATTTGGCTTATGAGACAAGGTAGCAAAAAACTGTCTTAAAGCATTTAACTTTAGTCTTTAAAATAAACTTGATATTAATAAATGAATATTTAAAATCTAAAATTAATGTGAATCTCCTGAAATTAGAAAGTTATTTTATTTTCTCACTAGTGCTGATTTTATATAAATAAAAGCAATATTTTTATTTTAAAAAATAAGCCAAATGTTTGAATGTTCTAATTCAAATCAAAAGGCTATTTGTTTTTATTAAACAGCATGTGCATGTTAAATTAACAGATAAGTATTTTCATAGAAATAAAACTGAAGAGGACTTTATATATATTATACAACATATTTTTTATATTATGTATATTCTCAATAATGATATATATCTAGATATAGCACTATTGCAAACAACAAGAGCTTTATTTTTTACTGCTTTATTCCATAAATTTGTGGAATAAAGCAGTAAAAAATAAAGCTCTTGTTGTTTGCAATAATACATTTCATTCTCTAGATAAAGACTACAAAGTAGTAGGCCTCAAGTATGGCCAGTGAATAGACAAAACTGTACAGGGGCACCATGATTACTATTAAAATAATTATCCTTGGGCCTTTGGTAGACATTGGTTCAGTATATCTAGGATCATTTAACAGGCATTTTGAACATATTTATATTTTTCATTATTGAGAAAACATTGGGTAGCATGCGCTTTCTTACATTTTACTCAAGACTTACTTTTTGGTTTTAGCAGTCTTGTGTTTATTGTTACTTTATAGCAAGTTTTAAAACTGTATAGAGTACTATTATTCCACAACTTGATTCTTTTGCAAGATTATTTTGTCTATTCTTATTTCATTGCTTTTCATATAAAAATTTGACTAACCCTATCTATATTCATAAATGTCCTACTGAGATTTTGGTTGGAATTGTATTAACTCTATGGATCAATTGCACAAACAATGACACCTTTACTGTATTGAATCTTTCAATTAATAAACACACTATAACTTTCTATTTATTGTGTGTTCTAACTGTGTGCCTTAAAACATGGTTACACTTGCATATTAATTCAAAGAGTTTGTGTGTGTGTGTATGCATGCGCACACGCGCGTACGCACATTGTTTCTTGAAAGTTTCTACATAGGCAATAGTGTTTTTACTGAAATGAAATAATTTTATTTATGTGCTTTCAATATAAATGCTTTTTATTTCATTTTTTTACCCTAGCTATTTGCTTCCAATATGATTTTGAATAAGAGTGGTGATAAGAGACTTTATTGCCTTACTCTTGACAGCCTATGGATAACATATTCTGTCTTTTGCTCTTAAGTATGATATTAGCTGTAGCTTTTAGAAACATTTTTTATGAGTTTAAACAAGTCTCATTATATTGGTGGTTTGCTAAAATTTTTTATCATAAATTGTTACATTTTTTTCACCTGCTTTTTCTGTATCAGTTGAGATGATCAAGTGCTTTTCAATTATTATTTTGTCTGATATGTGATGAATTATTTCTTTTGACTGATTTTCAAATACGAGAAAGCAATGTATTCCTGGGAAGAAAGTCACTTCGCTTTTATATATATTCTTTTTATACATTGTCAGATTCAGTTTGCAATTTTTTTATAGTTTCATGTCAGTGGTTATAAAAACCAGCAATTTCTAAATTTTTTTCCCTTGTAACATTTTCACCTGATTTGTTATCAGAGTAGTAATGGCCTCATTGAGTTAGCTGAGAGGTGTGTCCACTTCCTGGGAAGAGGAAGTGTTGAATAGGTGTTATTTCTTCCTCAAATGTTTTTTAGAGTTCGCTATTGAAATACCCTGGTCATTTAGTTTTTTTCTGAAGAAATATTAAATATACAAACTCAATTACTATTAATAGATATTGGATAATTCATATTATTTCTTTAATAGAAGTGTATTGAATAAGTTTTGGTAGTTTGTGTCTATCCATAAAAGAGTATATTTTATCTATGTTGTCAAAATTAAGTGCATAGAATTGTTTGCAGTATTCTCTTTTTATTCTTTTAAAACTAAAGGGATCACTAGTAATATCCTTTCTTTTTTAATATTTATTTTATTTTTTAAGTTAAATCCTTTTCCATTCTTAATATTTAAAAATTGTGTCTTTTTATTCTTGGTCACCCTGGCTAGAAGTGTGTCAATTTTGCTTATCTTTCTAAAGAGGCTGGCTTGGGTTTATTTTCTTTCTTCTTTTGCTAATTTCAAGTCCATTGAATTCTGTTCGGTTTTTATTGCTTCCATCTTTATATTTGCTTTGGGTGTAATATTCACATTTTTCCTTAATTTCATAAGTAGAATATGGAGAAGCTTAGTTCTGCTTTTTCATCTGTCTTTTATTATAATATAGTCTTTTGAAGTTCAGCATTTTCCTTCAAATATTAACTTAACTGCATCCCATATCTTGATAGTTGAATTTTCATTACATTTTTTCCAGCGTATTAAAATTTCCCCTTAAAATTTCCTTTTTGCTTCATTAATGATATAAAAATGAACTATTTGGTTTCTAATTGAAACTTTTCGGATATCATTATGTAATTGATTTCTCATTTAATTATATTATGATACTAGATCATACTTTATATTAATCATATTCTTATAAATGTGTTGAGGTTTCTTTTATGATCCAGAATAGAGAAACTTGATAAATGTGTTCTTGAGTAAAATGTGTATTCTGCAGTTGTTGGGTAGAGCAGTGAAATATACATTTTTGTTTATTTCATACAATGAGTCTCTTTCTCTGGTAACCCTTAAGATTTTATTTTTTGTCCTTTAGCTTTCTAAAGTTTAAATATGATATTCCTGGATGGTTTTGAGACTTGTTTATGATTTTAATATGTATTCATCCTCCTTTTTTCTGTGCACTTAGGTTTGTGTTTGATTTCTGTCACTAATTTTTGAAAATTATTAGCTACCACATTTTTAAATCTTAATTTTCTGGAGTCCTTTTCTGAAATCCCAATGACATAAGTTAAATCATTTCATATTTTCTTACATTTCTTGGAGACTTTGTCCTGGGTTTTTCAATCTGTTGTCTCTTTGAGTTTTAGTTTCAGTAGCTTTTTGTGACCTATGTTCCAGCTCATGGTTTCTCTCATCAGCTGTGCTGGGTTTACTCATGCTTGCTCCAAAAGCCTCTTTCATCTCTGTTTCTGTTCTTTTGGTTTGTAGTGCTCTGACTCACTCCTGGAGTTTTTTTTACTTGTTTGCCAAAGTTATCATCTGATCATACATGTTGTTTACCTTTTAAATTAGAGTATTTAACATATTGATTATTGTTATTTTAAATTTTCTAAGAGTCCCATCCATACCATTTCTGATTATTGCTCTATGTCTCCACAATGTAGCTACTTTTTTCTTTTTGAATGCATTGTGAACATTTTTGGGGAAGTTGGACTTATTTTATTGGATAGTAGATACTGAGGTAAATACGTTTGTACTTGGAAATTAGCATGCTTTCCTTCCACGAGGTTTTTAGTGTGAAAATTTGTGTTAGTCTCTCAGGAAGTGAACTGTTTGTGGTTGACTGTCCATTTGTTTTTGAGTGTTCCTATTTGCCTTATTCTTGTCTCAAGAGAGACCTTTTTCTTGCAGTTTTACTACCAGACACATGTTAGACTAGTGGTGAGGGACAAGGGACTGAACATTTTTTGATATTCTTATTAAGTGTCCATTTTAGGTATTCACTCTGCCTGATTCTAGAGAGTGTGGCCTCCGCAAACCTTTCTGCCCCTTCTCCACAAGTAATGCTGAGACCAGCATTTAATCTTTTCCCCACCTCATCTCTGGAGCCTGTTCTCATCAACCAGTGGTGGTAGGTCTTCACTAGTGCGCTCAGGTTTACTTTGACTGCCCTTCCCCATTTGATTCCCATAAATGCTCACCTGCAATTTTTTCTTGCCCTCCTCATGCAGATTAAGGCTTTTGATCCCTAGCAGATAGAGATGAAATAGGTCTAGATTGGGAAGTACTGCTGTTCTCCTTCCTCAGCCTGCACCATGTGGAACTCTTTCTTAGCATTCTCTCCAGTGCTCCTTGTGAGTTATCTAGGGGGATTTGTGAAGGAAAAGACGGTCTGATAAGGTGCAAGCTTCCTATGTCTGTGGACTTCACACTCTCATGCTAGACCCCAGGCAGCCTTTAGTAATTCTTTAAAAATTTCTAGTGGAATATTCTTACTGGCTTATCTGGTGTCCAGTTGTGACTACCCCTTTTAAGTAGATGCTTAGATCATGTTTTTCCCTGAGGGTGTCTGTCTCTCTCCAGATTTAGAATGATTTTTTTTCCCTTTGATTTTGGTTCTCTGCTGACTTGAATAAAACTTAAGTTTCAGGCTTCAATATTTTCTAATAGAGATCAGCAGGGAGTGGGAGGACCTGGAAAAAGTAGAGGGAAATTCTGTATGTGTGTGTGCACATGTGGGACCTCTATTTTGTAGGGTTCATTGCATTTCTTTAGGTTGAATGCTGCTCTCATTTCAAAAAAATTTAAGTTAATTAAATTGAATAATAATGTTACTCTAATATAGTCACATGTGATACTACATATAATGTTATATGATTTACTAAGCTGACATGTGTAGACTTTTTAAAAAATGTCTATAAATTTTTCTTAGTAATTCAACCAATTTAATTTTAAAATACACATATAACTTCAATGACAATTTAATGTTACTTTTTAATGGAAAATATTCTTACATATGTTTAGCTTTGATATATCCTGTTAAAAAACATAATCATTTAAAGTGCATTTGCTTCGTTTTCAGATTTTAAGTATTAAGTTTGTTTATACATTTATATTGAAATAATGCTATTATGAGCTGATATAAGTTAACAATATGTTAACACATTTCTGTATATTTCAGCAAAGGATTTGCAAACATATGCCAATTCAATTTTTACATACAATGAAGAGAGTCGCTATCACTTGTATGCATTGTGAGTTCAAGGCTAAATTTGATTTTGTGGAAATGTAAAACTTAGTCAAGTAATTTGAACTTATTGTGAGAAAGTTTATATATCATATTACCAATTAAGATAATAAATTATTGTCAAACTAAGATTACTTTTAATTGTTAAACAAAAAAAATCTTTGATGACGCCTTTCTTTACATTAGAAACAGTATATTCACTAATTTCTCTTTCAATTCTTTATTTTTTATCACCCATAATTTTTGTTTCACCTCCCTTTCTTTTGTTATGAAGCAAGAAACATTTTTCAAAAAATCATAGCTTTTTTCCATAATTCCTATTTTTTTCTAGGGGGTTTAAAAATATTATTTTGTATTATTTTTATACAAATTTTTATATCTTAAAATATCTTCAATATTCAAATGCCCCAATCATTTTATTCTTTTCATCTAAACTATAAGTATCTTATGTCAGATTTCTCAAATTCAGAGACATTATCAATTTTTACATACTTAAAAATTACTTATTTGATTATTTTGGGCAAGTACATGAACTACTGTAAATCTCTGACCATTTGAACTACTAATAGCACTTTAAATCTTACTTGTAAAGCGAAAAGAAAATAAAATGTTTTTCCAAATTATCAATTTGAAAATCTTTTATGCGTGATTGACTATGACCAGCCCTCCATGACACTGGGGATAACTTTGAATATTTAATCATGATTTTACTCATACTATTCTGCCATACAACATAGCTGCAACGTATTCTGTGGTATCTGAGACATCCACACTTAGGCTGAAGAATAATTTTAATTGTTAGTCTACTTTCTGGAGAGTCTAGACAGATGTTACTGAAACCTGGCATGTTTTATAAGTGGTAACTCAGAGTTAGAATGAGTACATGAAAATCACAGCTTGAAGATGTCAAAATAAACTGACTTCATATCATAAATATAACTAAAACTCTTTTATTAAGCGAAAGATGAAGTGTCTACGAGGAATAGTTCCACTGGCAATAGAGTTAATTTTACTCAATTTTCAGTCATGATAAAAAACTATTACAACATTGAGATAATTTCAAAGTAATTATGGCAAATTTATTTGGCAACAAGCAGCTCAAATGCATTTGTAAATACATGTAAATCTCTAGAAATAATAAAAGCAGCATTTAGAATATTTCTTTGTTGTCCTACAAGAAAATATATCAGCCGTACTTAATTGGGAATGTGAACTAATATTGATTGAGCCCTCAAGACAAAAGCTGACAAGGTATTTGATTCAAATAGTCAGAACTCTTGTACATGCTATTTTGTTATGCATGCTTAAAGACAATTCTATTGCCTCCCAACACTACCAGTTTTTTAAAAATCTAAGTGACATAAGCATTTATAGTCAGAAATGAAGATAACTAAGCCAAGCTATCATCATTACTGCTTCTCAATCGTGACTGCAAATTTTTGATCACAGCATTCAAAATGACTTTTAAACAATTATTTTTTAAAATGTTTTATTTTAAAGATGTGGGGTACAAATCAGGGTTAGGTATACAAATATTTGTTTTGCAGGTACCTTCCCTGATGAGGTGTGTCTTCCACCCCGGCAGTTTTCCACTACTGCCAATCATGCCCCCCCTTGCCTGGCAGTTTCCCACTACTACCAATTACTTTCTTATAGTATTATGATAATTGTTCAAGTTCCCCTTATGAGTGAGAACTCAGTTCTTTGTTTCTGCGATAGATCACTCAGTATTATAGACTCTAAGTCCATCCAAGTTGCTGCAAAGTTCATAATCTTGTCCTTGTTTATGGATGCATAATATTCCATTGTGTATATGAACCATATTTTTTTTATTCACTCCTCTTTCGATGAGCAGCCTGGTTGGTTCCACGTTTTTACCATTGTGAATAATGCTGCAATAAACAAGCATATGCAGGTTTCTTTTTCACAGAATGATTTGAGTTCCTCTAGGTATATTCCTAGCAGGGGTATTGCGGGGTCCTATGAAAGGTTGATTTCTAGATCTTTTAGGAATCGTCCAACTGTTTTCCACAGAGGTTGTACTAGTTTATATTCTCACCAATAGTACAGAAGTGTTCCCTTTCCCCTGCATCCTCTCCAGATCTGTTTTTTGTTTGTTGGTTGGTTTTTTGTTTTTGTTTTTTTGAGTTATTGCTGATGGCCATCCTGACTGGATTAGGTGGTACTTCAGTGTGGTTTTAATTTGCATTTCTTTAATGACTGGTGAGGCTGAGCATTTTTAAATGTATTTGTTGACTGCGCGTATGTCTTCTTTTGAGAAGTTGAGAAGTGTCTATTGATATCTTTCTTTTGCCCACTTTGTACTGAGGCTGGTTTTGTTGTTGTTGTTGTTTGTCTTTTTGGCACATTTGAGTTTCTTATAGATGCTAGATGTTAGGCCTTTGTCAGAGATAAAGTTGGCAGATTGATTTTTCCCAGTCTGTGGGCTGTCACTGTGCTCTCTCGATGGTTTTTCTGGCTTCACAGAAGCTTGTCAATTTAATGAGGTCCCATTTGTCTGTCTTCTCTCTTATGCTCCTTGTAGACAACATGCTTCTATACCTCAAAAACCCAAGAGAATCTATCAAAAACTTCTTTTCACTGATCAAGCATTTTGGCAATATCACAGGGTATAAAATAAATGTGAAAAAAAAAAGTCTCATTCCTATACATTAACAATAAGCAAACAGAAACCCAAATAAAAAGCACAATCCCATTCACAATAGCCACAAAATAAATGAAATACCTTGGGATCTTCCTAATCAGAGAAATGAAAGACCTTTACAACAAAAAGTAAAAAACACTGCTCAAAGAAGTCAAAGATGATTCAAACATATGGAAAAATATTCCATGCTCATGGATTGGAAGAATCAGCATTGTTAAGATGTCCATCCTACCCAAGACAATCTACAGATTTAACACAACACCCATTAAATTACCAGCAGCATTCTTCTCAGACCAGGGATACTACAGTACAGGAATTCATATGGAAGCATAAATAGTCATGAATAGTTCTAGCAATCCTCAGTCCCCCCCCCAAAAAAAGCAGGCGGTGTCACACTCCCAGACTTTAAATTTTATTATAAACCTACAATAATCAAAATAGCCTGGTATTAGTACAAGAACAGGCATATATACCTATGGAACAGGATAGCAATTCCAGAAGCAAAAACCTCAATTTCTCAACTAACTCATCTTTGACAAAGGCTCCATCCACCATCAACCACTGAGGAGAGGAGAACCTATTCAGTAAATGGTACTGAGAAAACTGACTGACCGCATGCAGAAGATTAAAACAAGACCCCTACCTATCACCATACACAAAAGTCAACCCTAAATGGATCAAAGACCTAAATGTAAGACCTCAAACTATAAGAACCTTAGAAAATGCAGGAGATACCCTTATGGAAATTGGAACTGGCAACCAGTTCCTGATCAAAATGCCTCTTTTACCACTGATATTATGATTGATTTTTGTGAAAGATGGGATTTATTTTGAATATCTGTATTTTTTTAAATCTCCCAAATAATTCTAATGGTGAGGCATATTTTATATTTAATTCTGTATGAGGTAGTCATAAAATTACATACCAATTTTTAAAAAGAAGCCGCTGAAATTTTACAAATTGAAGGTAGTGTGCATTTCTACTTTTCCATATACTTTTTTGGGTAGAAATTTGATTTTTACTTTTTATTCTCATCTAAAATTAATGATTATCCTGGAAATCTGAAATTTGATTCTAGGGGCCAGATCTCTAAGTTGACTCTATTATTCGAGATGATCAGGTCTCCTTTTATTAAAATATACAGTTTACTAGTACATATCTCTCTTTTTTTCTACTGAGGAAATATTTTCATAAGTATAGTAGATAAAAGTAAATGTGGCCAGGCTCAGTGACACAGCCTGTACTCCCAGCTCTTTGGGAAGCTGAGGCAAGTGGATTACCTGAGCCTGAGGGTTCAAGACCAGCCCAGGCAACATGGCAAGACCTCGTCTCTGCAATAAATACAAAATTAGCCGAGCATGGTAGTGTGTGCCTATAGTTCCAGTTACTTGAGAGACTGAGTAGGGAGGATTACTAGAGCCCAGCAGGTCAACACTGGGGCGGTCATGAGTATGCCACTGTACTCCAGCCTGAGCGACAGAGTGAGACTCCAACTAAAAACAAAAAAACAAAAAAGTAAGTGTAAAAAATAAAGTACAATTTAAATATTCCTACTTTATCCTCAGTAGATCTTATTTGATACTTTGGTAGGTTATAACGGATATAAGCAGCTTGAAAATTGTCCAGTATACAATTTGATCATTTTAAACATACATATATATGTTATATATACACATATATGTACACAAACACACTCAGGACACTATCAGCACAGTCAAGATAATGAGCATAACAGTCATCCCCTAAAATTTCTTTTTTATAGTTGGTAATCCCTTGCTCCTGCCACTTCCTGCTCTGTCTTTTCCCCTAACAATAACTAATCTGCTTTCAGTCAGTATAGATTTGTTTGCATTTTCTAGAGTTGTTTACAAATAGGATTATATAGTGTAAAAACCTTTAAAGAATGAAAGGATTCTGATTTCTTTCCATTGGTATGATTATTTTGACAGTTACCCATGATTTTAAAAGTATCAATCATTTATTTACTTTTGCTATTAAGCAGAATTTATTGCATGAATATGCCACAATTTCTGTATTGACTTTATGTTTGTGTTATGCTGTTTCCAGTTTGGAGCTGTTAAAAATGATGCTGCCATGAATATTTATCCACATGTCTTTGCAGACATATATGCCCTCCTTTGTCATAAGCAAATGCTACAGGTTAACTAGTTATAATGCATGGCAGGAATACAGTTACTCTTTTAAGAAACTGCTAAAAAAAAAAAAAGCAATCAAGTAAGCAAGTAATTGTCAAGTTGTCTTTCAAAGTCTTAGTACCATTTTGAATTTTCACCAGCAGTGAGAGTTCATTTTCTTAACATGGTGTCAACTTATGGTATCACTGTATTTTTAAAATTATGACCATTCTGATAAAGATGTAGTTTTATCAATTTATTGTTTCAGTTTGCATTTTCCTAATAACTAAGTATACTGAACATCTTCCATGTGTGTTTATGCCATGTGTGTATTTTTTACTGAAGTGTCTGTTCATAACTTTTGTCTATTTGTAATAGGTCTCTCTATTTTAACATTATTATTGAATTTTTAAAAACAGATATCCTGCATATATGTCCTTTATTAGGTACATGCATTTTAAATATCATCTCCCAATATATGGCTTGACTTTTCATTCTCTTAAGTGTCTTTCAAAGAGCAGACTTTTAAAAAAAAAATGATGAAGAACAAAATATTATATTCTTGTTTATGAACTGTAATTCTAGTTATGTATCTAAGAAATCATTGCCTCCTAAAGATCTCAAAGATGTTCTATGTTTTCTTCTGGACATTTTACATGTCCATCTCTAAACCCTTTGAGTTTGAGCCTTTGTTGAAAATGCTGTCTTCTCTCCAATTAATTATCGTTTACCTATGTCAAGTGTTAGTTGTTTATATATGTGTGGATCTATTTCTAAATTTTCTATTCTAATCCATTAATCTCTTTGTCTAATTTTTCCTCAATTCCACATTTTCTTTGATTTCTATAGCTGCAAATCAGTCTTGAAATTAGTACACAAATCTATTCAGAACACAGCAAAGTATAATTCACAATGTCTGCCATTAAAATAATGACCCTCAGGGATGCCAAAAAAACTAATAACAATTTATAATGAAGAAAAAATAGCCATTAGTTAAAACAGACCAAGAACAGACACAGCTAATAGTATTAGCAGAAAAAATTAAAATTGTTATAACTTTATTTCATATGTTTAAAAAGTTAAGCACAGCATGGAAAATATTTAAAACGACCAAAATTGAACTTCACAGGTTAAAAACTAAAATGATTGATATGAAAACTTCACTGCATGAGACTGACAGAAGATTAAACATTGCAGATGCAATAA
The DNA here is from genome assembly GCF_000164805.1 of Carlito syrichta. Taxonomy (NCBI): domain Eukaryota; kingdom Metazoa; phylum Chordata; class Mammalia; order Primates; family Tarsiidae; genus Carlito; species Carlito syrichta. The sequence goes on along the minus strand of NW_007231044.1, from coordinate 48,423 downwards.
ATAGTTACATAAAATTTAAAAGCATCAAACAGTGGGATTCAAGATGGCTTATTAGAGCCCCTGGCACTCGCCTCTTTCATAAAGAGCAAAACAAGTAGATAATCACATGTTGAATAGAGCATCTAAGAGAGCACACTGGAATTTGGCAGCTGAGTGACAGGGAACTTTTGAGGCACAGAGAGAGGGAAGCAAAGAAGCTGGCCCAGCTGTGATTAATTCAAAGTCAGAAGGTACAACCCAATTGTAGGGACAATGTAATTAAGTGCTCCCCAATGGTTCACACTGCCACTGCAGTCATGTAATCCTAGCCACAGGAGAGGCTTCTGGCCCTCATGGGCCCTGAGACTAGTATAGGGCTTTACCTAGAGTCTAGTAATAGCACTGTTCCAGAGAAGGAGTTGATACTAGGTCCCACACACACCTCAAGACTCAAGTAAAGTAGCTATAGTGTAGTGCCATCTTGAAAGTCCAACCCTCACTAGATTACATGCTTCCTAGAGATCCAATAGCCCCTGCATCTTCACATTCCTGGAGCCTTTTTGACATTTCTTGTGTCCACCTAAAGGTCTGTAGCATTGTAATGCCATCTTGACCCAGCAATGTGGCCAGGTCTTAGCACTTTAACCTGTTCAGCACCCTTAAACCTGGGGGAAAAAAGTGGTGAAATGCACCAGGGAGGCTGCCATAAATGAAAGGTAGCTGATGCATGAGCCTCACAGAGTCTAAGAGCGCTCTGCCCAAGGACGCTGCACATCACATGTACCTCCATGGGTCCTATGGGCCAGCCCATCTGCATGCCATTCTGAGACCTGAGGATAGGCCCACTCGGCTCACCACCATGACTGCAGTCATATGCATGAATTGTTTGGTGGCCTGGGGATCAACTGGCCCAGCCCACCACTGCCAGTGCCTATGTACTTTATCAGAGGTCTGAAGACAAGCCAGCCCTGTCTGCTGCCACCACTGGCACACACATGACATCCAGGGTCATAAGAATGGGTCCATCTTGCCTCTGCCATTGCCCACATATACTTCTTGGAGACTTAGGAACATGGTCACTCAGCCTACCATCACACTGCCACAAGTAAATCTAATCATATCAATAATCTCATCGAAGGTAAATGTTCTAAATAGTGTCAGTCAAAAAGCAGAGATTTTCAGATCGAATAAAAAGTAAGACACAACTACATGCTACAGATAGCATATACATTAAAAATACAAATGCACATATATTTTTTAAACTATAGGTGGAAATATTATACTATGTTAGCACTACTAGAGGAAGACCTGAAATAGCTATATTTATATCAGATGGTTTATATTCCCAACCAAAAATGATTATCATAATTTTAAAAGGTCATTTTATACTGACAATGGGCTTAACTCATCTAAAAGACATTATAATTTAGAAAATTTATAAATGTAGTAATAAAGTTTCAAAATAAATAAGGCCAACACTGATATAACTGCAAAAATAGGCGAATCTACAAATATAATCATCCATCTGTTAAAAAAACAAAGAGTAGACCAACATTGTAAACCAAATTGTTATAATTGACATTCTTAAAATATGCCAACAAGAGCAGTAGAATATACATTTTTTTCAAGTATACCTGGAACATTGTCCAAGATACAATATAATTTAGGCCACAAAATGAGCCTTAATAGGTTTATACTAGGTTCTCTAACTCCAGTAGAATTACATTAGAAATCAATAACAGAAGCCCAGAAAATCCTCTCAAATATCTAAAACTGAAATAAACACTTCTAAGTAGCCTCTGGCATATATAAAATATCAAAGAAGAAGTTAAAACTCTTAAAATTTAACAATAAAAGGATGCCATAACAGTTTTAATTTATAGTAATGTCTCTGACTCTAATTCATTACCACAAGCTTCATTCTAACTTTTTCTTTTTGCTCAATTCTAACTTTCTCTCTGCCAGTAAGGAACCTGACTCTCACCATCTGTTTACTTATTTGTTCAAGTATACTGGCAGCCAATTCCTGAGCATAACCCAAAATGCATGGGCCATAAGAGATAAGATAGACAAGTGGGACCTCATTAAACTGACAAACTTCTGCAAAGCCAAAGAAGCCATTAAGAGAACAGGAAGACAGCCCACAGACTGGGAAAAAGTATTTGCCAATTCCATATCTGACAAAGGCCTAACGTCCAGGATCTACAAGGAACTCAAACGTGCTGAAAAGAAAAAAACAAACAACCCCATTACAAAGTGGGCAATAGATATGAACAGACACTTCTCAAAAGAAGACATACAAGCAGACAACAGATACATGAAGAAATGTTCAACTTCACTAGTTATCAAGGAGTTGCAAATTAAAACTATACTGAGATACCACCTAACTCCAGTCAGAATGACCATTATCAATAACTCAAAAAATAACAGATGC
>NW_007231044.1:33634-45947 GCF_000164805.1 Carlito syrichta | reverse complement strand
CGAGTGTAAACTAGTGCAGCCTCTGTGGAAATCAGTGTGGTGATTCCTAAAAGCTCTAAAAATCGACCTTCCATATGACCCTGCAACCCCCCTACCAAGAATATACCCTGAAGAACTCAAATCACTCTATGAAAAAGATACCTACACACGTATATTTATCACAACATTGTTCACAATAGCAAGATCATGGAACCAACCACACTGTCCATCAAAAGAGGACTGGATTAAAAAAATGTGGTACATATACACAATGGAATACTACGCAGCCATAAAAAGGAACAGAATCATGAATTTCGCAGCAACCTGGATGGAACTAGAGTCTATAATACTGAGTGACCTCTCACAGAAACAAAGATCTGAGTATCACATGTTCTCACTCATAAGTGGACCTTGAACAATTATCGTAACACTATAAAAAAAGGATTGACAGTGGAGGGAAACTATGGGGGGCAGGGAGGGGAAGGGAGGTGGGATTGTTGGTAGTCAATATCTGTCTGGGGATGGAGGGACACACCTCATCAACAAGGGTACCTGCACAATGCATATTTGTATACCTAACCCTTAACTGTACCCCACAATTTTAAAATAAAAAATATGTACTTAAAATAAATAAAAATAAATAAAAATAATTTCCACAACTATTAATATTTACCGTGCCCTCATTAGACACAAATTTAACTGAGTGTTTATGTATAGTGTATAGTTCCTTTGTCAACAGCCTTAAAATATCCAGTCATAATATCACTTTTTCAGATTATTTTGCTCACCTTAGCAAAGCGATAAATGTTTTCACCACTTATGTCATGGAGCGATCATTTTCCCTTGAAATGATGAAACAATAAGGGTACCTTCTCACTGAGTGTTTTTTCCAAAACCCGTAACCCTCAATTTAAACATCAGAAAAACAATCAACAAACCTAGAGTGAGGGACAGGATACTTAGGAACTTCTCAATATGGTCAAAATTATGAAAAACAAGAAAAGACTGAGAAGCTATCATACACCAAAGGAGACTAAAGAGACATGACAACGATGTGATACCACAAATTGCATCCTAGAAAAGAAATAGGACCAAATGGGGGAGGAAATACTGTGAAATCCAAATTAAATCTGGAATTTAGTTAATAGAAATATACCAATGTCAGTTACTTATGTTGAATGTAGCACAGAGGGTAACATAAGATGTTAAGAATGGGAGGAATAAGGAAACATTTTGTACCATCTTTGACACTTTTCTGTAAATCTAACATTATCCATACATATTTAAATGGATTGCATTATATGATAATTAATGCACCCTGTTTTTCAAACATGAATGATGCTATAAAGAACAAGTTATATATGATCTTAAATAATAAAACTATGCATATTGTTCTTTCCTCTAATTTTAGTTGTTTTTTTGACAAATATCTCACCTGCATTTTAGTGGTCTAGTTAGTTTTACAGTGATTTTATGAATAAAAAATTATTTTCTAGGTCATGTTTATTTTTAGTCTCATAGTTCCATTTCAACCTTTCTTTTCAACTCATTTTTTATAGGTTAACAACTGTTTTCCAGGAAATGTCACATAAGTTTTTATCTAAAACTTTCATATTTTTAGTGAGACAATGTAATAATTGCATTTGGTGAGGATGGCATTTTCAAAAGTATATATCTATCATCTTTGAATTTCTCCAAATTTGTTTCTAATGAGATTCCTAGCAGAATAGGTCCATTTGTATAATATAGAATTTCAGGAAAATTGTATTACAAATATGATACATCATCATATTTTCTGTCAGTTAAACCTTTGTTCTAACTTTCTGAATGACAGAAAGAAGTAATCATATTTTTTTTCATATGACTAGAACCTTTTCAATGCAGTCCACCAAATTTTGTCCTTTCAAGGTCTTGCAGTGCCCTATTATGTCACTACTAACCTAGAGCAGAACTGCCCTGTGACTTCTACATGATTTTTGAGACATTGAATGTATTTTTACTGCACAAGTAAGAAAGAGATTACTTCAGTGAAGATTATCATTGATAATAAGAATTAAAAGGCAATAACCAAAAAGAAAAAAAGAAAAGAAAAAAGAAGAATAACAATCTGATTTTTAAAATGGGAAGAGAGCCTGAAAAGATGTACTTCAAAAAAGACATACAGATGACTGATACATATTTGAAAAAATGCTCAACATGACTAATTATCAGGGAAAGGCAAATACAACCACAGTGAGATAACAGCTCACACATGGTAGAATTGTTCTTACCAAAGGACAAGAGATAAATGTTGGAGAGAATGTGGAGAAAGAGAACTCTTGTCCACTGATGATGGAAATGTAAATTGGTACAGTCAGTATAGAAGTTCCTCAAAAAATTAAAACCAAAATTACCAAACAATCCAGAAATTTGACAACTGGATATATACACAAAGGAAATGAAATCAGTACTGTATCTGGAAGAGAGCTCCGTTCCCATGTTCATTACAACATTATTCACAATAGTTAAGATATGGAATCAATCTAAGTTTCCATTAAAGAATGAACAAATAAATAAAATGTGATAGTATATACACACACATGCACACACACACCAAAATATTATTTAGCCTTAAAAAAGGAAATCCTGTCATTCGTGACGACCCCAAAATTTCATATATATAAAAATTTCACATTATACTATGTGAAATAAGCCAGGCACAAAATGACAAATACTGCTTGATCTCACTTACCTGTAGAATCTTAAAAACTCATAGAAGCAGTAAGTAAAATGGTGTTTGGCAGAGACTGAAAGTGGAGGGAATTCCAAGACATTGGTCAGAGAGTACAAAGTATTATCTATACAATATGAATACGTTGCGGAGACTCAATGCACTACCCGGCAATGATAGTTCATAATATTGCAACGCCATGGTCCCTAACCTTTTTGGCAACAGGGTTGGTTTCATGGAAGACAATTTTTCCTCGGACTGGATTGGGGAGACAATTATCAGGCATTATATTCTCATAAGGAGCACGCAACCTAGGTCCTTTGCTTGAGCAGTTTGCAATAGGGTTCACGCTCCTGTGAGAATCTAATGGCACCTGCTCATCTGCTCATCCTTCACTCATCTCCTGCTGTATGGCCTGATTCCTAACAAGTCACAGACCAGTACTGGTCCACAGCTGTGGACTTGGGTATCCCTGCTGTAGCATATACTTCAAATTCACTAAAAGAGTAGATCTTAAATATTCTTATGAAAACTAAGGTAGCTACCTAGGTGATGGATATATTAGTTGGGGTAATAGCAGTAATAATCTCATAATATGTATATATATCAAAACATCAAGTTGTCTACCTTAAATACCTGCAAACTTTATTGGTCAATTATACCTTAATAAGGCTGGAAAAACAATAACAGCAATATGGAGGTTTCAAGACACAGGTTCTTAATGTAGAAACGAGTTGAAAATTAGAGATTAAAAAAACATTAAATAAGCATTTTCATTAGAGAAATGAGATATCCATTAAATTCTGAAGTTCAGTATCTTGGCCTCCTTTTAGAGCAACTTGCTGGTTACTGTTTTCAATGTTATGGATAATATAAAACTGTGAGCTACTGTCTTAGGTACTTAAAATAGATAGGTATACAGGTAATGACTTAGATACCAAAGGACGACTTTATTATTTAAAATAAAATGTATAACTACCATATGTACTTGACTAATATAATTGACAGGACCAATTCTATCTCTATAACAAAACTTCATATCAACATATCACAATCTGAACTATGCATAATTTCCACAAGAAATCCTACTAGGCATTAAAATATTTAGACATTTTTGTACCTGTAGTACTATAAACATATAAAACAAAAGGTTAAAAAGTAACTTACTGAGCCTGGTATTACAACTGGGAGAATCATTGGTATGGTACTAGGAGGTCTGTATTTATCCACCTCACTTTGAAGCTTCTGGAATGACTCACACAGCAGTCCTCTAAAAAAAAAAAAAAATTGCTGGGCTCGGTGGCTCAGCCTGTAATCCCAGCACTTTGGGAGGCCGAGGTGAGTGGATTGCCTGAGCCCGCGGGATTCGAGACTCGCCTGGGCAACTTGGCGAGACCTCATCTCTACAATAAATAAAAAAAAATTAGCTGGGTGTGGTAGTGCGCGCCTGTAGTTCCAGCTGCTTGGAAGGTTGAGGCGGAAGGATCGCCAGAGCCCCGCAGGTAGAGGCTGTGGTGGCCAGGAGCGGCCACTGCACTCCAGTCTGGGCGACAGAGTGAGACTCCAACTCAAAAAAAAAAAAAAAAAAAATTACATAAATGTCAAGCACTTTACATGTGAACTAGACATTACTATGTTTTACAGATTAATCAGTCTGATGAATTGGCATTTTATTCCTGTTTTATAAATGAGAAAACTAAAAGTTGGATCAGTAGACCAATTGTCCAATATCACACAGATAATAAATCTGGGTAGGTCTGAGTCTTAAACCTCCCGTGTCAAATTAATGTTACGCTTTCTCTTCCTATGTTTTATGGGAGTCTAATGCTCTATAGGAGTCAAAAATACTTTGAATAACAAAATATTTTTTAAACTGTTATAATTAATAAGCTTTTATGCTTGTGTTTTTCTTCATGATTTTTTAAATATATGTGTTTGTTTCTCATGTAAAAAACCAATATTTTACTTTACTGATTTTGTTCTCTAATTTAGCATAAGTATTTTGGAGGCACAACATTCTTAATTTTGATATTAGGTTAAAAATGGTAGATTGTGTACATGCATCTATTCTCTGTTTATTCAAAGACTGCATCTAAATGTATATCAGATATAAAAAGAACACATAAGTATATATAAGGATGAAGGGAAATAATTAGAGTTAGTATTAGTCAAGAAATTGCAAGTAAAGCATTTCAGAAACTGGAAGTAATTTTAGATGTATAGAAGTGAGTAGAATTATCATATGATCCAACAATTCTGTTTCAGGAGATATACCCAAAACAATTGAAGGGAGAGTCTCAAAGAGCTATTTATACACCCGGGTTTATAGCAGCATTATTCAAAATAACAAAATGTGGAAATACAACCTAAGTGTGCTTAAACAGATAAATGAATGAACTAAACGTGAACATGTTGTCTATATACATTCAGTGGAATATTATCCATTCAAAAAAAAGAAAGTTCTGTCACATGCAACAGTGTGGTTTGACCTTAAAAATATGACGCTAAATGAAAAGCCATACACAAAAGAACAAATGTTCCATATTTCCATTTATAGAAATTACCTAAAATAGACAAATTCATACAGACAGAAATTAGATTGGTGGTTGCCAAAGGCTGTGTGGGTAGGGGAAGAGGACTTAGTGTTTAGTGGGTAAAAGTTCAGGTTTGCAAGATGCAGAAAAGTTTGAAGATGGATGGTGATGATGATTGCATAGCCATATTATTGTCCTTCACTTACTGAATTGAACACTAAAAATAGTTAAGATGGTAAGATTTTTATGTGTATTTTACCACAACTGATTTTTCTAAAAAATGAGTGAAGAAACACCATCAACTTGTTGGAATTCAGAGACTTTCAGAATTCAAGCACAGTCTTTTTTAACAGGGAGCAAGCAGAGCTGCAGTTGCCCCTCCTGGTCTTTACTCTCCCTTTCTACAATCTTCACAAGAAGACAGTTTGACCAGTACATAAACCGATGTTAAAAAAAATAAAGAGACAGGGAAGATGGCAGCCGAGCCAGTTGGCTATGCGAGTCCCTGTGTGAGTGAGTGGGTGGAAAACTTTGTGTATGTGCTGCCGAGCGAGTGGGCGTGTGAGTGGCTGAGTAAGGGCTAGCGAGCTAGTGGTCAGGGTTTTCCTGGTGCGGCGACTGGTGTCACAGTATCTGGGCTGGGGCCCTAGTGATCCCTGGGATGCAGAAGTTGAGCACCATTTTCTCTCTCTTTTCTTTTCTTTTTTAATTTTTTTTTTTAATCAACAAATCCTCCCTGGCAAGAAAACACAGGGAGAGACTGTCTAAGTGGAGCTCGTGAGCAGGTGGCCAGGCCCATGTGTACAACAGCGGGTGGTGTAGCCTCTCTACTTTGTCCCTGGCTCTTCCCTGGTCCCAGAAGCAGAGCACCATTGTGGTTTTTTTTTTTTTTTTTTTAAAGGACCGAAGTTTTCCTTTGGAAAAGCGGCGGGGGGACACTCTATTGTCCCAGGCACTCCCTCACCATTGAAGCAGTAGAGAGACTGCTCTGGGCTTTGCCTCATCACTTCAGCAGCTGGCAGGTCACGGGAAGGGGCTGTGGATGGAGTCCAGAGGCAAGTTCCCACAGAAGAGGACAAGAGAGGATCCCCACCACCACCATATTGAAGGCGGGGCAGGAAAGTGCTCCCACTTGCTCACCATGAGCCAACAGATCTGATCTCTGTGACTGGGACCAACTACTCTGGGCTTGATCATGGCCCAAAGGGAATATCCTGAGAGCACAAACTTCAGAGGGACCTGATGAGTGCTAAGTTCCAGGTGCCCCACCCCCTATGCTGATCCAGCTGTGAGACAAAGGGAGTGGCCAAAAAAGAGGAGGAAGAACTCCAAAGAGATCAGTGGTGAGTCCGGTGATGACCCAAACCCCCTCCTCCCCAGCAATCCTCTGAACATCAGAACCACACAGCTGGGCCACGACTGAGAGGGACAAACCCAGGAGGAGCCTGAACATCAGTCACAATAAGAGAACTCCATTCCAGGATAGGCCTGGCTGGGACACCCCAGTGAGAGTATATACTGGGGAAGAGACAGTCCAGTATCTCCCCAGCAGGGATCTCCCTGACCATAGGAGAGTGGGAGGAGAGACCTGCAGCTCCACTCACCTCCACTGTCCCTCCTCCTTTCCTGCTTTGTTCCCTGAGTAGAGAGTGAAAGAGATGGCTCTGCAGGAGAGATTTGATTAGAGGAACAATTATAGAGCCTGCCACAAGAGGGTAGGTTTTTTTTGTTTGTTTGTTTTAGTTTTTTAAATTTTCAATTATTTTTTAATTAAAAAAAATTTGAACTGTTTCCTTGTTGGTTCATCTATTTTTAAAATATATTTCCTTTGTGCATGAATGTGTATGTGAGGGTTTGATCTGTATCCCCCCCAATTTTTTTTAATTTTTCTTTTCTTTTTCTGTTTCTTCTTTTATTTGTCATTTACTATTTATGTGTGTATGTGAATGACTGAATGTTCATCTTTCGATTTTGTTGTGGTTGTTGGCTTTTTTTCTTTTGTTCTTCTTGATCTTTTTAATATTCGTTTTTATAGTTTAAGGGGTATATCAATAGATGTGTGGGGGTTTGACATGAATTCCCCTTTTTTTCCCCTTTTGGTCTTTCAGGTTTTCTTCTCTGTTCACTTTGTACTAGGCATGTGTGTCTATTTTTAGTTTTCTTGGGGATCTTTTTGTTGCTGATTGTTTCATTTAACTTTGTTGTTATTCTAGCTTGTTTTAGAGTGTGTATGTGTTCAATTGCTTTTGCATTGGTTTCTGCTTTGCATCATCATATAGAGTGGTAGTGGGGAGTGGGACTCAGGGAACACAAACCACAAAAAGTGAATATTCTAATTTGCAAATAGTATCTGGTTCCTAGTGCCCATCCCCCAGTTTATTTGAATTTTGAAAACTACAAGAGACAGCAAGGCTTCCCATCCACCATCCTATTTCAAAATAGAACAAATCCAGAGCCTGGATCAGGGAAGAATAGAGGTCTCAGCAAATGGCAGAAGGGAAAGCCTTTCCCACTGACACTGAATTACAGAACTAAAGAGAAAAACAAGAGATCTGTCACAAATGAGGAAGAGCCAAAGGAAGACCTCAGGCAATTTCCAGTGTACCAAAGACAAAACTCCTGAAAAATCAGACCTTGGTGCCCAACAATGGAAGTCATCAAGGAATGTCCCCAGAAGATGACAAGGATTAGGGAATGGATGGAAAGAGTGAATAAGACTCAACTAAGACAAGATGCAACACTGAAAGAACTTGTAACAGAGATTTTGGCAATAAAAAATTTCATCCAGGAAATAAATAACAAGACAACAAGCATGGAAAGCAGAATTAATCAGTTGAAGAAAGAATCTCCAAACTTGAAGACCAGAACATGGAATTAACCCAATCTGTAAAAAACATAGAAAGAAGACTCAGAAAGAAAGAACAAAACCTACAACAGATGTGCAATTATATCAACGGCCAAACCCATGCTTGATTGGTATCCCAGAAGAAGAAAAAGAAATGGAGAACAACTTGGAGCAAGTATTCCAGGAAGTAATCCAAGAAAACTTTCCCCATCTCACCAGAGATGTGACTAGCCAAGGACAACAGATAAGAGAAACCCCACAAGACATCAAATGAGAAGAACAACCCCTAGACACACAGTAATTTGCCTACACAAAGCAGGCACAAAAAAATAATCCTAAAGGCAGCAAGAGAGAAAGGTCAGACTACCTACCAGGGAAAACAAACCAGAATAGCAGCAGACCTATCAGCAGAAATACTATAAGCAAGAAGGAACTGGATGCCTATATTCAAAGTCCTCAAAGATAAACAATTTAAACCAAGAATTTCCTATCCAGCCAAGCTCAGTTTCATCAGTGATGGAGAATTAAAATCTTTCCCAGACATCCAATCCCTAAGAGTTATGCAACTTCCAGATCAGCTCTACAGGGGACACCTAAAAAGGTATTAAAAATAGAAGAAAGAAGAAAAAGATTGACCACACACTTCCCAAGAGGATAGTAGAGCACAGAATCAGCAGAGAACACAGCCAACAATAAACTTGAAAACACACACATACATTAACCCCAAAGTCAAAGGAAAACAAGCAAACAAAGGAAAAACTTTATAAGAACCTCATGACAGGGATAAACAATCATATTTCAATAATAAGCCCTGAATGTGAATGGATTAAATGCACCACTAAAAAGACACAGAATGGTGACCTGAATAAGAAACCATGACCCAATCATTTGTTGTATCCAGGAGACTCATCTCACTTCAAGGGATGCACACAGACTCAAACTTAAAGTTTGGAAAATGAGTTTCCAGGCAAATGGATCACAAAAGAAGGCAGGAGTTGCAATGTTAATATCAGACAAAACAACTTTTAAGTTATCAAAAATTATAAAAGATGCAAAAGGACACTGCATAATGATAAAAGATTCAATCCATCAAGAAGAAATATCTATCCTAAATATATACACACCCAACACAGGAACACCAGCATTTATAAAGCAACTATTAAGTAAAATTTTTAAAAAAGATATTGACTCTAACACTATTGTAGCAGGGGACGTCAATACCCCACTGACAGCCCCAGATATATTGTTGAGGCAAAAAAATCAACAAGGAGATCCAGGACCTAAACTTGACACTCGACCAAATGGACTCAATAGATATCTACAGATTATTCCACCCAACAATCACAGAATATACATTCTACTCATCACCACATGGAACATACTCCAAGATTGATCACATTCTTGACCATAAATTAAGCATAAACAAATTCCATAAGGTTGAAATCTTGCCATGCATATTCTCGGACCACAGTGGAATAAAAATAAATATCAAAACCAACAACATTTCCCCAAAGCTCACAAAGATATGGACACTAAATAACATGATGCTGAACAACTACTGAACTCAAAGAAGAAATTGAAAGATTTCTGGAAACAAATGAAAATGTAGAAACATCTCACCAAAACTTCTGGGATGCTCTGAAAGCAGTTATCAGAGAGGAGTTTATATCTCTATGAGCACACATTAAGAAAATGGAAATATCAGAAGTTGAGAGTATAACAAATCACCTAAGGGAGCTGGAAAGAGAAGACCTCCAAAACCTCAACTTTAGTAGAAGAATCCAAATCACAAAAATAAGAGCTCAAATATGGGGCATAGAAGACAAAAAATATCATAGAAAACATCAACAAAACAAAATGCTGGTTCTTTGAAAGAATTAACAAGATTGATGTGCCCCTAGCCAGAATGACCAAGAATAAGAGAGAAAAGGCCCAAATAAACACAATCAGAAATACAAAAGATCAAATCACAACTGACCCTGAAGAAATACAAAATATTATCAGAGATTACTATGTACAGCTATATGGAAACAAACTTGCTAACCTAAATGAAATGGTGAAATTTCTGACATCACACAACTTCCCACGTTGAAACAAGAAGACATTGAGACACTAAATAGACCAATAGCAATCCAGGAAATTGACTCTGTCATACAAAAACTACCTACCAAAAAAATGACCTACCTGGACCAGATGACTTTCCATCAGAATTCTACAAAATGTACAAGGAGGAGATGATACCAATCCTACTGAAAGTATTCCAGGCAATTGAGAAAGATGGAATTCTCCCCAAATCATTTTATGAAGCTAACATCACACTGATATCCAAACCAGGTAAAGATCCAACAAAAAGAGAGAACTACAGGCCAATATTCCTTATGGGCATAGATGCAAAAATCCTCAACAAGATTTCTGCAAATCGGATCCAAAAACACATCTCAAAAATCATCCACCATGACCAAGTAGGCTTCATCCCCAGGATGCAGGACTGGTTCAGCATTCGTAAGACCATAAATGCCATTAAATACATAAACAGATGCAAAAATAAGAACCACTTGATTATCTCATTAGATGTAGAAATAACTTTTGATAAAATCCAGCATCCTTTCTTGATAAAAACCTTCAAACACTTAGGTATAGAAGGACCATCCCTCAAAATAGTAAATACCATGTATGATAAATTCACATCTAACATATTACTAAATGGACAGAAACTGGAAACATTTCCCCTGACAACTGTAACAAGACAAGGCCTCCCACTCTCACCCCTCTTGTTCAATATTGTGTTGGAAGTCCTAGTCTAGGCAATTAGACAAGAGAAGGAAATCAGGGTATCCAATAGGAAAAAAATCAAGTTATCCCTCTTTGCTGATGATATGATTCTATGCCTTGAAAATCCAAGAAATCTGTCAAAAACCTGTTTACACTGATAAAGGACGTTGGCAAAATCTCAGGGTACAAAATAAATGTGCAAAAGACAGTTGCATTCCTATACACCAATAACAAGTAGGCAGAGACCCAAATAAAAAGCACAATCCCATTCACGATAGCCACAAAAAAATGAATTACCTCAGCATCTTCCTAACCAGAGAAGTGAAAGACCTTTACAAAATAACTACAAAATGCTGCTCAAAGAAATCCAAGACATAAACAAAGGGAAAAATTTTCCATGCTCATGGATAGGAAGAATCAACATTGTTAAAATGTCCATCCTACCAAAGGCAATCTACATAGTCAATGCAATACCCATTAAGTTATCAATATCATTCTTCTCAGACCTGGAAATGACAATACAAAAATTCATATGGAAACATAAACAACCATGAATAGTCAAAACAATCCTTAGCAAACAAACAAAGAAAGACGTGTCACACTTCCAGACTTCAAACTTTACTATAAGGCTATGGTAATCAAAACAGCCTGGTATTGGTACAAGAACAGGCACATAGACCAATGGAACAGGACAGAGATTCCAGAAGCAAAACCTCAATTCCTCAACCAACTCATCTTTGACAAAGCCTCCAACAACAATGACTGGGGAGAGGAGAATGTATTTAATAAATGGTGCTGGGAAAACTGGCTGAACACATGCAGAAGATTGAAACAGGACCCCTACCTATCACCATACACAAAAATTAACTCTAAATGAATCAAAGACCTAAACATAAAACCTCAAACTATAAGAATCTTAGAAAATGCAGGAAACACCCTTATGGAAATTAGAACTGGCAACCAATTCCTATTCAGAACCTAAAGGCCAATACCTAAGAAATAAGATAGACAAGTGGGACCTCATCAAACTAACAAGCTTCTGCAAAACCAAAGAAACCATCAAGAGAGCAGGGAGACAGTCCACAAAATGGGAAAAAATATTTGCCAACTGACTATTTGATAAAGGCCTAACATCTAGGATCTATAAGAAACTCAAATGCGCAGAAAGAAATAAAACAACCAGTCCCTTTAAAAAGTGGGCAAATGACATGAATAGACATTTCTCAGAGGAAGATATATGGACAGCCAACAACACATGAAAAAGTGCTCAGCCTCACTCATTATCAGAGAAGTGCAAATCAAAACCACCTAACCCCAATAAGAATGCCCATCATTGCTGGGCTCGGTGTAATCCCATGTCTTTGGGGGGCTGAGGTGAGTGGATTGCCTGAGCCCACGGGTTCGAGACCCTCCTGGGCAGCAAGACCTCATCTCTACAATAAATCAAAAAATCAGCCGGGCATGGTAGTGTAT
>NW_007231044.1:1821-33155 GCF_000164805.1 Carlito syrichta | reverse complement strand
GCGATTTCTGAAAGAACTAGAAATTGACCTTCCATATGACCCAGCAATTCCCCTATTGGGAATATACATGGAGGAACTCAAATCTTTCTACAAAAAAGATACCTGCACATGTGTGTTTGCTGCAACTCTATTCACAATAGCAAAAACATGGAACCAACCATGTTGCCCATAGAAGCTGGACTGGATAAAGAAAATGTGGTACATATACACAATGGAATATTATGCAGTCATAAAAAAGAACAATTATATGGTCTTCACAGCAACTTGAATGGATTTGGAGTCGATCATACTCAGTGATCCATCACAGAAAAAAAGACCAGTGTACCATATGTTCCCACTCATAAGCGGACCTTAAACAATTATAACACTATAAAAAAGCATTTGGCAGAAATGGGAAACTGTCAAGGGAGGAGGGGTGGGATTCGCATTTGAGGGAAATTGCTAGGGGTTGGAGGAGCAAACCTCATCAACAAGAGTACCTGAATAATCAATGTTTGTATACCTAACTGTGAATTGTACACCAAATCTTTATAACAAAAAAATTTTTTTTAAGTAAAGAAAGAACTCCGTGAAAGAACCATTCAAGGAATTTATTGAGTAGAGGTTTATGCATCATGGTAAAGCTCTTCTCAGTCTAACTTGGAGGCCTATTGGCCTGACAGCAGATTCAAACAACTCACTTTAAATTCAAATGTGTAGTTAAGTAACTTGATATTCCAGTCAGTGATAAAATCCACTCAGAGTTTAGACACTCCTGATACGCAGACATCTACACAACAGATGAAGTCATTCACATAAACATCTTACTCCTTCTTTATTAAAAATAATGGGCAACTAGGACATATGCAGATTCTTAGCAGAATAAAGGGGAAATCCAAGAAAAAATAAATTTTAAAAATGTCCTGGGGGAATAATAGTTTACCAATTTTAATGATAATTATTTTAATAATTTTTCTAGAATGTAGAACTAAAAGGAACAGAGAAGTATCTCAACTGGTGAACTGAATGTGCTTCTAGAAACAGAACAGAGAAGAGGTGAAGAAACGGTGGGGAAACTAGAATTTAGATCTGAAGAAGAACAACATTCTTTGGTCTGAAAAGGGCCACTCATTTTTAACTGGAATGAACAGAGAATTCCACAACTAGTCACATAGTGATGACAGTTCAAAACATCAAAAATAGAGCTCACTGTCGGGCTCAGTGGCTCAGCCTGTAATCCCAGTGCTTTGGAAGACTGAGATGAGTGGATTGCCTAAGCCCGCGGGTTCGAGACCCACTGGGCAACTTGGCGAGACTTCATCTCTACAATAAATTAAAAATTAATCGGGCTTGGTAGTGCACACCTGTAGTTCCAGCTACTTGGAAGGCTGAAGCGGAAAGGATTGCTAGAGCCCAGCAGGGCGAAGTTGCAGTGGCCTGGAGTGGCCCCTCCACTCCAGTCTGGGTGACAGAATGAGACTCCAACTCAAAAAATAAAATAAAATAAAGCTCACAAATAGATAATCTTTTTTAAAAATTCATCCTCTAAAGAAAAAGTTGTCCATTTCTTATTAAATTTAAAATTGAATGGTAGAATTCAGTGAACCAATGTTTTCGATTTCTGTGTAAAAAAAAAAAAAATTGAAGCCAGAATTCCATACCCACCAAGTTATTTTTAGATCGCATATCCACATGCTATCATTGCAGCAGTACAAGGGCTCAGATATGCTGACCATATCCTCTTCATTTCTGATATCATTATTTGTGGGTGTACAACACAAGTGGGTTTGATATTACATGAAGAAAGCCATGAAACCAAATGGACAGATAAAAGATGCAATACATCTTTACTGTATTGTAATGGAAACAATTATGCACACTTGTGCAGTTATTTTTTGTTTGTTTGTTTGTTTATTGCAACTCTATTCACAATAGCAAAAACATGGAACCAATCATGTTGCCCACTGAGGTTAGACTGGATTTAAAAAATGAGGTACATATATTCATTGGACTCTTATACAGTCATAAAGAAAGACAAGCATATGGATTTCGCACCAACTTAGATGGATTTAGAGTCTATCATACTTAGTGATCTATCACAGAAACAAAGAACAGACTACCATATGTTCTCACTCATAAGTAGACCTTGAACAATTATCATAATACTATAAAAATGAATTGACAGTAGCTGAAAACTGCCAAGGAGGAGTGAGGGGCGGGATTGGCAGTACTAGGAAACTGCCAGGGGAGGGGTGCACATCTCATCAATAGGGGTACCTGCATAATTAACGTTTGTATACCTAACCCTGAATTATGCCCCACATCTTTCCACAAATTGGATGACTTAACACAGATTTATTGTCTCACATTTCTGGAGGTTAAAAGCCCAAAATCAAGCTGTTGTCAGGGTTGGTTCCTTCGGAGGATTATGAGGAAAAATACATTCAGTGCTTTCCTTCTAGCTTCTGGGGTTTTTCTAGCAATCTTTGGCATTCCTTGGCTTGTAGACGCATTACCCAACCCCTGCCTTTACAGGGCATTCTTCCTGTGTCTTCTGAATTAGTCTCTCTTCTGTGTATGTCTGCCTCTGTGTCCAAATTTACCCTCTCTATGAGGATACCAGTCATATTGGATTGGATTCTGTCCTAATTTGATTACATCTTTAAAGACCCTATTTGGGCTTTATTATGCAATCAGTAAAAATATGTCTGTTTCTTTTTCTCTCCTCAGATTGTATTCTTTTTCACTATCATATTTTGGTTCCCAAAGGGCCACTCTCTCTTTCTTTCTCCCAGGAAACTATAGCTTTGTACAAATAATTTTTAAAATTATGACTCCATTTGTGCTCTCCCTTCCTTCTTAATGAACTTAGCACCTTATATGTTCGTTATTATTGGCTCTCATTAGTCAGTGAAGACTTCCTTGTATTTCTATTAAGAATTTATAGGTAGCTTCAATTCTAGTTCTTGCTTCAAGAGCTGAAGTTGATTTCTTCCACATGTTATGGTCTTGAAAAGAGGAGAAATTAGATAATCAAATCCTAACTCTCCTGGTTATGTGATCAAATCCGAGCTTTCTTGGACATCTTTGGTAAAAGAAGCAGCTAAGTAGGCCGGGAGGTGGTTGCCTCAAGAAATGAAAATGGAGGATGGCAAGGCAAGGTATGATACTCCTATTTAAAAAGAAAAAAAGATCAGAGTTTAGTAAAGAAAACCTATTTAAAAAGGTAAAGAGATCCAATGTGTACACGCGTGGAACTATAACGTGGCAAAACCTGACTAAGTAAGTGTGTGTGGTGAAATGGCAAGAAATCAAGTTTCGATAGCTATGTCCAGACTGGGTTTCTTCAAGCCTTGTTGATATTTATTCAATGTACTAAGAATCAGAAGGAATTTCTGAAAGATTTTCAGTATGGGAAAGTGTGAATCTTACTTTTACCTTTAAATGGGATTCTTGTTTAATTAAGAACACTGTAAGTAAATATGAACACTTTTGTCTTCATTAAAACAGCACATTAGGTACATTTTTATCAAGATGCCAGGAGATGAAGATTCGTGTGGGCCATCTTAAATCTGTTTGGGATATTGTTTTGGGATTATTTTATTTTACTGACTGTTAATTTTGGAGTTTGGAGGAAAGAAAGTCATGTAACCTGCCTTAATCTTGTGATTTATTTCAGAAATTCAACTAGAGATAGCCAATAGGTATTTGGTTATAAAAGAAAAAGAGCCTATATAGGTATATAAGAACCTTTAGTTCTAGTATGCAAATGGCAGGTGAAGCCAGACATTTGGATGAAATCTTCCAGGACCATTAAAGTGTAAAGAACAGAAGATCAAAGAGAGCCTTTGGGAATCATTGACAGTACGAAGTAAAGAAGGGGCAACCACAAGGGAGACTGAAAGGTAGAGAGCCCTGAAGCTTCCTAGATGCTCTGTGGTTTGATTGAGGAGATCTGTCAGTCACGTCCTTAATCTCTTCAAAGAGCCTTTTGTGTGATTGTATACTTTGATATTTTGATTTTTCTGAGATACAGCAAAAGCTTATATAGTCACAATCTTGACTTTTTCTCTAGAGCATGCATTCCTGTCAGTGAATCTCTTAATTTTAGAATGTTTTGCAATCTGAATGTGCAGACAATATCCCAGACATCTAACCTTAGTTCCTTTTTGTATAACGGTAATTTCTGTTTATTTAACAGAGATGTATATATTTTGTCTTTCATTTTACTATACACAGAAAGAAAAAATCAGGTCATGGCTTTAATAGTTTCCTTGGAAATTTCCTCAGGTAAATATTCAAGTTTATTTCTTACGATTCCTGCTCTTCACAAATTCAGGACACAATTCTGCTAAGCTTTCTGTTATTATATAACAAGCCTCTTTTCTTCCAATTTCCAATAGCATGATTCTCATTTCCTCCTGACCCTCATCAGTAATGTCCTTCGAGTTCAGGTTTTTATCAATAGCCTGTTCATGACGATTTATCTATTCTTTAAGGCAATTTAGGTTTTCCCTGCAAGGCTTCTCACTTCTTTTAAGAGTTTAAGAATATAGAGTTCTAGCCGGGCTCGGTGGCTCAGCCTACAATCCCGCGCCTTTGGGAGGCTGAGGTGAGTGGATTGCCTGAGCCCGCGGGTTCGAGACCCGCCTGGGCAGCGAGACCTCATCTCTACAATAAATCAAAAAATCAGCCGGGTGTGGTAGCGCATGACTGTAATTCCGGCTACTTGGAAGGCTGAGGCGGAAGGATCGCCGGAGCCCAGCAGGTCGAGGCTGGTGGCCGGGAGTGGCCACTGCACTCCAGTCTGGGTGACAGAGACTCCAACTCAAAAAAAAAAAAAGAATATAGATTTCTTACAACCCATTCTTCTACTAACTATTCAAGCCAATATAGTGTTTTGTTTTGTTTTGTTTTTCTTAATCATGCTCCATAAAATTCTTCTTTTTCTTTTTTTTTCTTTTTTTGCAGTACCCGACTCCAAAGCCACTCCCACATTTTTGGTAATTATTACAGCAGCACTTCACTCTCAGTATACAAATCTCTAATAGTTTCCTATTGTTGTTATAACAGATCACTACGCCCTTCATGACTTAATAACACAACATTAGTGTCTTACTGTTCTGTAGGTCAGAAGTCCTTACAGGCATCACCAAGTTTAAGTCAACATGTCCTCACGGCTGTGTTTATTTTCTGAGACTTTAGGGGAAAATCTGTTTTTATTTTTATTCTTTGACCTTTTTTAGCTCTTGGTCTCTTACTTTTATCTTAGTTTGTGACCCCTTCCTCCACCTTCAAAGCCAGCAACTTTTTCCAGACATTATTCTGACCTTTAGTCCGTCTTTATATCACTCTCTAACCCAGATGGAAAAGGTATTTCACTTTTAAGGATTCATCTGATTATATCAAACTCACTTAGACAATCCAGGATAATCTTTCTGTCTCAAAGGTCCTTAACATTAATAACATTTGCAAAGTCCCCTGTGCCGTGTAACAGACAGTATTCACAGACCGGAAAATTAGGATACAGACACATTTTGGGGGGGGGGAGGAGCATTATTTTGCCTACCACAAGAAATAACAAGTACAATTTCAAAGGAAGATGTCATAAAAGGAAACATCCCATTATGCTGGATTTTTGTTATATCACACGGTAGATTATAATGTTACTGTATATTATGTATGAACTATCTATTAATTAGACATTTAAAATATTATAAGAAAAAAAATGAAGCTACATTAATGACTGAGCTTGATATTCTCTTCTGTTTTTCCTAACTTAAAGAGAGATACCACAATTTACATAGTTGCCTAGTCACTAACTATTCCCTTTCCCATAGGTTACGGTTCTAATTGACTCCCACATCTTACCTTTTTCACATGAGTGTTAATCTGACTGCCTATATCATTCTCTCTTACTCCTCTCTGCAAGGTGCTAATTAATTTTCTCCTGTCCTGTTACCATAGCTCCAAGAGTGATTCATCTCCTCAGAATCTTATAGCACTGCCCTCAGTTTTTCACACTGTACTCACAGTAAGTGGTATAATATGTAAATCTGTCAATATTGCTGCCGAAAACTTTTCAAAGCTCCTCATTGGCTTCTTAGCACATTACAGATGGTCATCCATCCTTTAGTTCCTGATATGTTTGTAATTTCCTCCCCACCTTTCAATATATGGCCTTGTCCTGCCTAATTCTGGTATATCATTATACTGTTCTCTCTCTCCTCTACTGCTGTACTCATATTATGCTCTTTGTCTAAAGTGATCTCTTATCTTATCTACAGTTAATTGTTTTTCTTTCCCTCTCTGGGAATCCCATTCTGGGATCAGGACTTGACCCAAGCACTCTCGTGATTGCCTTGTTTATATACTTCCCAACATGTGTGGACATTGTTCAATGGAATCTGTACTCCTTAAGTCACAGACCCTTGCTTTATTTTGATGTGTCCAATGCATACTTTCATATTAAGAAAATATCAGATACTCCATAAATATGGTTTAAAAAATGAATGGATGAACACTGAATAAAGACATATAATCTTGTTAGTAGTTTTAACCATGTTGCGCATATATATATATATATATATATCAATAAACATTAAAATACACAAATTATATTACTTAACTTTTCTCCTCATCATAATTTTGACCAGTTATTATGTCACTATAGAGGGAGACTGGCCAATGGTTATGTTCATTTGATAAGATCTTAATATATTTTTTAGAGATTGCTTAAAAGCATGTCTTGACCTAGTTTATTTTTTCATTTATAAAATAGAACAAAAAAATTCAAATGCTTAATCTCTCCCTAGGAAATATTTATATGTGAATTTCACACAGATAAAATGCCATATAATCTGCCGATTTCACAAATAAAGGTATGATACTTTACCAAGCATAAGTTTTAAAGTTGATTTAAATGTAAAAAATAAATTTTCCAAGCTCATGCCAATTTTATTTATAGAGTATCCCTAGATTGGAAGATTGAATACATTACTTATATATTAGCTGGAGCATACTGCCATAACAAAATATTAGACAATAGGTAACCTAAACAGCAGGAATTTGTTTCTCATAGTTCTGGAGGCTGGGAAAGTCCTAGATCAAGGTGTCAACTGATTCACTTCCTGGTGAAGGCTCTCTTCATATCTTTCAGACAGATGCCTCCTTGCTATGTTTTCACTAGCTCAGGTTGGGGGGAGTGAGGGAAAGAAAGCACATTTTTAAAATGCCTATTACTAAAATGGCAGCAGCCACACCAGAATAGGGTCCTCCCCTTGTAACTTCATTTAGTTTATCACATCCTATCTCCAGATTCAGTCCATAGCAACCTATGTATTTAAAAACATGGAGAAGTATCAGATAATTGATAATATTTTTTTTCCAGTATCTCATCTGGACATGTGCAGTACTTTGTCTAAATCAAGAATAGTGTTTGGTTCATTTTTTTATACTATGATCCAGGTTTGTGTGTGGGAGTTAATAGACTGACTCTTGATTGCAAGATAAAAGGCCAATTTTCAAGTATATATATATATAGACTAAAAAGCAATGGATGGTCAGAAGTATTGACCAAAGAGGGCTGTCAGAGAGCAAAGACAGGATCAAAACTGAGAATCAGCAAAGTGAAAGAGAAAAAATAAAACTGAATAGTTAAAGTAGGAGCAAGTGCCTTGGAAGATTCTGAGCATCAATACACGGGCAGCAAGAGACTGTCATGAGTCTGAAGTTGGAAGACTGAGGAGAAAAGGTTAAAGCAGCACTGCATGGGCATGAATCGCCAAGTATCTCTGGTAGTTAACATTTTCTGGGGAATTAAAATATATCTAAAGGGAATCCTAGATCCAAAATTCATTGAAGAGAGTACAAAGAAGTAATTTCCATAAAAAAAGAAAAAAAATACAATCTAGTTGTAAAGATCAGGCAGATTTTGAGAAATTTTACCTTAGGGCATTTGCCATTCTATGTTTCATTAAATAGTCATAAATTCACATGAAGGAAAGGTAATTTTCATCAACTATTTTTTCCCATTGTTTCTTTAGGAATGCATATTTTTAAAAAACATGCTCTTCAATCACATCTTTATAGATAAAGGGAATTATGTGAAAAGTACTGCAAAATTAAAAACATTACTGTCTTTTCTATGTTAAAAAATCAAGTATTCTGAGCAATACTCTGGATGAGTTTCAATTTTGTTAAAGTAGGCAATTTTTATAATTATTAGCTTCAAATAATTTTTCATGTTTTGAAAGCTTCTGTTTAAAATTAATGGACATATGCAAAATTGAAGGTAAAAATTAGTAACATGAATCCTTATAAACTATTCTTATTCATATGCAATTGGTATTTGTAACATAGTATATGGTATTTGGTTTAATAAATGATATACCATGTTAGAGATTAAGTGATATGCAATAAGCAGTAAATACACGAATATGAATAATCTACATATATGTCTGATTTCATAAATAAAGTTGAATAACAAAAATCAAATATTTAATCTTAGATCCATGTATATGGCAGGTGTCATGCAATTTTGATCAGGCTGTGCTTTTGTGTATTTACAATCTCCTTTCTTCCATTTATGGTTTTATTTTGCTCTCAGTTGAAACACAAAGACAAATATGGCAAAACACTTTATGCTCACAGATCAGTCCACAGGACAAGGGTCTGAGGAATATTACTATATTAAAGGAAAATAAATGTGGAAGAGGAGAGAGTAATGAGGAAGTGACAGGAAAGGGGGATGTTAAGATAAGTTGCTCTCACAGGCGAGGCCTTTTGTTTGAACACGAAGCAAGGATCACTTTTAGAACTTGTGTGTTTTTGATACAATGGCCTTCTCCCCAGCTCATTAAGATACCATACAAAACGCTATACTATTTTGAAAGGGTTAAGGCCATTTATTTTGATTTTTGCATGTAACTCGATATAGCATTCTTTTTGTTTTCAATATTTAAATAAGCTCAAGCATCTTAGAACAACTTTGTCTCCAGATTACATTTCACATTGAAACTCTTAAATACACTATTGTTCTGCTAAGAAAACATCAGGCTCCCTGAATTTGTTAGAGATCCTTTTATAAAGGTACATTTCAGACACATTAGTTGCACATCAAAGACAAAACTTTACCTATTGAAAAACTGAAGTATCTTTCTGAAGTCATTGAAACTCCAAAATTCTCAGTACATGAAGGGCAGTGAGAGTCTTGTTGAGAACAATATGCCAGTAACTTGAATTGCTTGAAAAATTAGGTTTCTGACTTGGATCTATTCTGTACAAGGTGAGAATGGTTTCGTTTTTCTAAGAAAGATTACAATCTAAGACAGATACCTGAGTGACCAAGCATGTAAAAAAGCTGGAGACATCAGCTGGAGTGATTTTGTGATAGTAAACACAAAGGTGCCATCTTCTCCTGTGAGATGGAGAGTCATTCATCCTGGGGCTCAACTGTGTAACCAGAAACTAAAGTCAGGTAATGGAGGTCAGAAAGGTTTTCCACCCTAAAGTGAGAGACAGAATGGAGTTCCTCTCTGGAAGATAGAAAATTTCATTAGGAATAGGTTTAAGAAGTGAGATGAACAGAGCATTAAATGCAGCTGGGATCACAGAAAAGAGGAGATATAAAAAATATTCTTCAACAGGTGATATTGTAGCCCAAGGATAGTAATTATAAATGGTAAATTTGATCTATGAGAGAATGTTGAGTATCATATTTACATTAATTTTTGATTAATATGACTAATATATGAAAAAAGTCATTTAATATCAGTTTTAATACTAAAACAAATGATCAAAATTCCTAAATAATATGGTATCAGTTACTTCTTCAACTCCTGAGGGTTTCGAGTCAACACGCTGAAACATTTAATAACTCCTGTGTTTGTATTCGATCTTACCTCTGAGCAGCTGACAACTACCTGAAGCCCTCTGCACACTTTGAAATGTCAAACCACCATGCTTGATGGTTCATCTTTTTTATTCAAATCGTTTACTTTTTCCTGCTAAATGCCAGCATTTCTCTTGGAAACTTGCTAGTTGAGGAGCAAATTGTATGTGTAAGGTTATCTCTGAAATCATCCCCAAACTGGCTAGCTCCTCCGTAAGACTGGCAACAAGTGTCTACTCTGACTGCCTCATTGTCCAAACCCCTATAACCCATCAATTTGCATATGCCTCAGGGAAGTAGCTCCTCACTGCAGGGGCTGTGGATCATTTGGAAACACTCCATGTCTTTCAAAATACCCTCTCTGTATTTAGGGTTTTTACCGTTTGAAGATGAAAAACAGAAAAGCCCCTTTACCAGTCTACCCTTCGTCTTGAAGTATAGGTTTAGCCAATCACATTTTGTCGAAGTCTGAAATACAGGAAGAAACAGAGAGGAAAAAGTCATGTGCAGGGTATCTGTCCTCTGGCACTGGCAGCTCCAGAACAGAGACGTATGTTTCTTCTGGGGCAGCACTGGAAGAGTTTCTGGTGTCTTCTGCCCAGCCATGGCATTTGGTTATAGCAGCCCCTGAGGCGTGGTGGGTTGTTGTTCCCAGAGGAGCAGCCTCAGAGCCAGACTCTCTGGTCCTTGTAGAATTATGCTCACTGTCCTTCCCTAAATTTCTTTTATGCAGCTAATCTGATTTGACAAATAATAAATATGACAGAAGAGTCACCAAATTTTTGTTTCATTCTAGTTTGTAAATATTATGTAGAATTAAAGTATTTTTCCATGAATATGACACATATACTCACATATAACGTGTGTATTTGATGCATTTTATTTAAAGAGTATATTATTCTTAGTTATCTTTTATTAAGAAACAAAATAAATTTATTTCTTCCGTGGGCTTTTGATTTTTATTTTCAATATACTTCTTTAAAATGTCTTAATCCATAATAGATAATTATATTTATGTCTTACTTTTTTAGTCAGAAAGATAAATTGGATCTTATTATACTATGACTTTCTGAAATAATTATTATTGTCTCACAAGTGTTAGATAGAGGATAGTGTAACAGTGGAAAAAACACTGGGTTCGGTGGTGAATTAATTTTAGAACTTAAAGCTTTCCCACTTACTGGGTACATTATGTAAACAGCAACTAATATCTTCCTCATTTATAAAATAGGGGGAGCTTATTTCTTTATTGCATACATTCTGCAGCTGTAATAATAATTTCAATAAAATTATTTATAGAAAACATGCTCTCTAAATTGCAAACTGCTTCAAAAATAGAGGTTATTAATGTAAAAGTATGCATTGATTGTATAGTTTATTCTATCTTATCAGTTAAGCCCAAATCATTCCATTTTAAATTTCTAGTAGGAAAGGTTATCTGTCTGTTGTCAAAGGTATACCACCACTCTGTCTGTCTAGTAGAGGTTGTCTGTTTGTTGTCAAATGGATACCACCACTCCCTATTATGAATTCTCTCTATATTACATAAGAAAATGTAAATGTTATGATTCCCCAAAATGCCTTACCTGTATGATTCTGGGTAAGAAGTCTAATGAGAGAAATGTGTAGAACTTTTGGAAGGTGAAAAAATAAATGCCATTATTTTTTAAGAGGAATCTACAGCCTACATGTAGGCAGACATGAAATAAGTAGTAGCTTCTTAATGATTTCTTGAGGATCAGTTATTTCCCTGGTGCTAATTCAAGCAGATGGATTTCCTTCTTGGAGAGTCTCCAGAACTGTAGCAAAGAGTTGTGCTGATGATAACACCCAAATCAACATGCATCATGCAACTCCTAGAATGATGCAGGGAGGCCAGTACAACACTACTGTAGTCTTCTTGCCATCAGTGTATTATCTGAGTATAATCAGGGGGTAAACATCAACAACCACAAACGGAGGGACTTTCGCCCAATGTTCTCTAAAACTGGCACTGTTTCAAAGACAAAGAACGAAGAATCTGAAAATATGTAAAGAGTAGAAGAGACTGAGAAGACATAATGATGTTCATGTGATGTGGACTCTTTGATTGGACTCTGTGTCAGAAAAAAATGACAGTGAGAAAAACTGGTAAAATTTGAATAAAATTGATAAAGTATTGAGAGAGGAGAAAGTCAGAAGTTGGTTAGGCAGACAGAGAGGGAGGGTCTTGAGGAGTCTCAACAGCTGCAGAACTCTCACTGTACACCCCCGTTATACGATTATAGGCTGAAAATGTGGTTAATGTGGTTAAGAATATCCTCTCATCCCAGGATATACTACTGAAAGGAACTTTTTGCTGCTTAAACTCAGGCGCAGTAACTTAATTCCTGACTTCATCTTTGCTTCTTATATTATTAACACAGCATTTGCATTGTGGTTTAACTCCCCCCACCCCCGTGGGCTTTTCTGTGGTAATGGTGGGTAATATTCAAGATAGGGTAACTTTGGTCAAGAACTCACAGGTACAATAAAAAACTGTGTCTCAGAAAGTAAGGGGTGAATGAGATGTAAATGAAAGAAACACCCCCAGAAAAGAAAAGATAAAAACCACAAACAAACTCCTAGCACTAGGTTACCCATTTTGGGCCCCCCCTCTTTTTCTGGAGAGCTTTGTTGTTTAATAAACCCCTTCTTCCACTCATCCTTTTGGTGTCCGCATTCCTTAAACTTCTTGGTTGTGGGATAAGGACCCAAGGTTGCTGGTTTAAGCTGACAGTGGAGTTCAAAGCTCCTGCAATAGTAGTTAGCAGTGTTATGTCAATGTTAATTTCCTTGTTTTAATAATTGTACAATGATTGTGCAAAATGTCAATATTAGTGGAAGCTAGGAGAAGAAACTGTACCATTTGTACTGGTTTTCCAACTTTTCTGCAAATTAAAGTTTTTCAAAGTAAAATGCTGAGAAAAACTGTAGTAACTTCTTGAATTTAGAGAGTTAGATATGTCAATGCTTTAAACTGAGGACATCAGTGTTGAATTATCTGATTTTTCTCCTCTAGCTCTGTCAAGTCTTAGAAATTCTTAATTCCATATACTAAACTTCTGTTACCCTTTCTTTTTTTTTTTTTTTTGAGTTGGAGTCTCACTCTGTGGCCCAGACTGGAGTGCAGTGGCCGCTCCCGGCCACCGCAGCCTCACCTGCTGGGATCCGGCGATCCTTCCACCTCAGCCTTCCGAGTAGCCGGAATTACAGGCATGCGCCACCACGCCTGGCTGATTTTTTTTTTATTTATTACTTAGAGCTGTTTGTACGAATACAGTTTGGGTACAAAAGTGGTTTCAAGAAAAGGGGATGTTATATTAAAAATAAGAATCTGGAATTGTTTCTATGACCTAATTTGAATTCTTAAAGTTATATTAAATACTTAAGGATTCAAATAAAATACTGTAATTATTCTATCATAAGAACGCTGGAATAGAGAGAAATTGAGATGATATTAAAATAGGTGAAAAATGACAGATCTCCAATGGAATAAATGCAATCAATCATCTAATCACTAATCTCTAATGCCTTGTAGCATGTGTTTACTGCTGCTGTGATTTACAAAACTATAATTGAGTATTAATATTAATGTTAAAGCATATTTACTGTAGAATGCAGTGTATAACTGTTTCTGCAAAAACTTTATTCAAAATGACAAATTAAAATATGGTTCCTCTAGAGATTGTTGGCAATGAAACTCATTTAAAATCTCATTAACTATGTGAATATAATTGTAAAGGTCCTTGATAATTTTCTTATTTACACAAATGTGTAAATCAAGTTATGTAGGCAATGAGTATTGGATCTGTAGCATGCCACTTAGTTCAATCCAGTAAAATTACATATACATGAAATGAATCCACTAGCATTAACTATACTATTTGTTAAAGGAGTTAAACAAGCTTACATCTAGCTTCTTGAGATGTTATTATGTCTATGTTTTCCTAACCTCTTGTTCAATGATGCCATGTGGAACATTTACACCTTAGGAATCAATAAATATTACAAATTAGGGGACTTTTTACTTTACTTTTCACAGTTTGGGAGAGAAAATTGTTAAACATCAGTGAAAGACTGATTGGGTGTCATCTTTAGAGTCTAGCTGTTATAAGCATCCTTTATTTTACAAAAATATTTTTAAAAAGAGACATTAATTTTCTAGATTTATATCACTAACACAACATTTAAATATTATTTTTGATAAATTTGATACACTTGCTATTATAAGTTGATATTAGGATATGTTTATTTAGCTTTTGAGTATAAGATATATGATATAATATTTTATCTTACTGCTAACTGCTGAAACTCAGTGGGGAATATTTATATTTAATATTAAAGGTCTTTCATACTGTTTCTAAAATCACATTGTCTTCAAAAATTTCCAAGCTATTTTAATTCAAGGAGTGTGTTACTCTTCAGCGGACATAAACAATAACCAAAAAAGTAAACAAAAAATTTAGATTTGATGAATTTAATAGGTAACAGCCATATGAGAGAATAGAAAAAATGTGTTTTTCCTCATAAAATGTTGAAATAACAGAAGGATATAACCTACAGCTTTTCTTTCTTTTTCTGTATTTTACTTAGATTAAGATCCTAATTAGAGTCAAATTAATGGATTAAATATTATGAAGACACATTCCTAATAGCAACTTTCATATTAATTCAAGAGTGTATATATACACTGATTCCTAGTGGAAACCTGAAAAATAGCTTCCACTCTGAAAAGTTTCTGAAGGAAATATAATTAAACAATTGTACATAGAGAATATGTTATTTTTATAAATAATATATATTAGTGAGATACAAAGCAGACATTTTAGCTTTACCTTACCAGTGGGATCTGCTTCAAGACCCTTGTGCAAATTGATTTTATATTTGATCTAAACAAAGGGTAACATTATTTGTTTTCTCTGAGCAGGCCTATTAGCAGTTCTTCTAATTTTAATACTTTCCAGTCGATTTAACTCAGTAAAGAGTTTCTAAGCACAACACAGTGAATAAAAATCTGAATAGAGCAAGAAGATCAAAATATTATTTAAGGTGCACTTAGCTTTCTTTCGATTTCCTTCTTGTAATACATGTATAAACAAAATAAATAACAGGGCAAATCAGGAAAAACAATTGCTGTTATCATGACCCCAAGCCTTTGAGAATGTGGAAAATATGAAGGGAGGATACAGAATACCATGGAACAAAAATATCATTGTAAAATAAATAGCAGGAGAAACAAAACTGTTGGGAGACCCACACTCTTGTTGGAATTTTTATAACTTTTGACTCAATAAATTGTTACAATTGGCTTATTAGTCAGTTATAATGATATGTTTTTAAAGCAAAGGCACACAAGGCATGAAACAAGTCAGCTAATGGCCAAAATTGTGCAATTTGTAGAATTTGGCAAAAGATATTGTTAATTTCACAGCCTTTGGGTATTTCAAAACGCCATTTGCTTTCAGAGTAAAATATACATTCTTTGGGAATGGAGTACAGAGGAAAATACTCTGAATTCAACTTCAAAACAAGGGGCTTCTAATCTTAATTTTCAAACATAAATAGCTATGGTAATTATGGATAGCTTTAATATACTTTTACCTCATTGGTTCATATAAAGAGAAAGAGAACTGAATGACTTCTCTACATTATTCCTGTGCATAGACATAGAGTTACATGATTAGTTATATCATCTAATTTATCTTTTTTAAAAGATGACAGAAATGATGATCTTTCCTTGAATAACTATTTATTCCATGTATATAAAGCATATACTACATAATGAAAATCACTTTTGTCCAGTGGTTAATATTGAAACTTAAGCACATGAGACACAAATTACATAATGTCAAAAAATTTTGACTTTATAAATACAGAGATTGAATTTGAAGGACAATTTCTGTAGTTTTCATTTATTTTTTCAGGAGGGAGTGCCTGCATTTATGATAGTAACTGTCAAAAGAGGTGACTAATTATTAGAAGATTGACAGATAATCAAATCACTTTAGGAATGGATGCTTAAAAAGTGTCTTTATGGACAAATCATCAAATATAACTTCTATAAATAAAATGTTTTAAATTTTCTGAAATTAAGAACTCAATGAATACATTATAAAGAGAATTAGACAAATCTGGAGTGATAATTCGTCAACTAAGAGAAAATGCTAGATAAATTACCCAAAATGCAGTACAGAGACACAAGTAATGGAAAACATGCAGGAGAAACCAAAATGTATAAATAATACAAAAAGAATTCCTAGCATATACTAATAGAAGAGAGAAAATACACGAATAGGAAAACTGTTAAGAAGTCACTAATTACTTTAGAGATACACTGTACATTATTCAGGTGATGTTTACCTAAAGACCCAGACTTCACCACTACTCATTATGTTCTCATGACAGAACTGCACTTGTACTTCTTAAACTTATTCAAAACAGAACCTACTAATATTCATGAAGTCTTTGTATAGTTTTTGCTCGTTGAACCATCACAGTCACTGTATTATGCTTATTTTACAGATAAGGAAAGAAACAAAACAGACAGAATTTTCTAGAGACACACAAATATTAAACCATAGATCTGAGATATGGCTCAAGCAATCTGGATCTAAATGTGTACTTTTTCCACTGTTATATTTTATTTTTCTGAGTTTTAGGTTTAATCTTTATTTAATATTAGTTAGTTATATGGATACATGCCACTCACACACAAACATATTATACTAAATATCCTCTGCTTTTCATATGCTTGTCATACAAGTTTGATAGGAACAACAAGCAAAGATCAGTTGTTCACAAAGCAAGTACTCAAATGCATAGATTTCCTAACTTCTTTATTTTCTTTTATTTTTTGCTATAAATATCAAGAACTAAAGATCTAACTAATGTGCAGCACGGTAAATATGATTGATATTATGTTGTATATCCACATACCTTATTTTACTGTGCTTCAACTTTAATTAGCTTTGCAAATACTGTGTTTTACAAATTGAAAGTTTATGACAATATAGCATTGAGCAACTATATTGGTGCCATTTTTCCAACAACATGTTCTCACTTCTTATCCCTGTGTCACATTTTGGTAATTCTAGCAATATTTCAAAGTTCTTTATCATTATATCTGTTATGGTGATCTATGATGTTACTACTGTAAATGTTTTGAGGTCACAAACCATACCTGTATAAGAAGGCAACCTTAATTAACAAATGTTGTGCATGATCTAACTGCCCCACTGACCAGCCATTCTCTTATCTTTCCCATCTCTTTGAGGTTCCCTACTACTCCAAAACCCAACAATACTGAAATTAGGCTAATTAATAATTATAAAATGGTTCTTAAATGTTCAGGTGAAAGAAGTCATACATCTCTCACTTTAAATCCGAAGCTAGAAATAATTATTGTTAGTAAGGAAAACATGTAAAAACCAAGATAGCTACACCTTTTGCCCCAAATGCTAGCCAAGCTATGAATGCAAAATAAAAAAGTCTTGTAAGAAATTAAAAGTGCTACTACAGTGAACAGTTGGTATGATAAGGAAGTGAAATAATCTTGGCCGGCTCGGTGGCTCAGCCTGTAATCCCACACCTTTGGGAGGCTGAGGTGAGTAGATTGCCTGAGCCCGCAGGTTTGAGACCCGCCTGGGCAGCGAGACCTCATCTCTACAATAAATCAATATAGTTGCTCAATGCTATATTGTCATAAACTTTCAATTTGTAAAACACAGTATTTGCAAAGCTGTTTGTTTGTTTCCTTTTGGCACATTTGAGTTCTTTGTAGATCCTGGATGTTAGGTCTTTGTCAGATATACAATTAGCAAATATTTTTTCCCATTCTTTGGGCTGCCTCCCCACCCCCTTGATGGTTTCTCTTGTTTTGCAGAAGCTTTTCGGTTTGAAGAGGTCCCACTTGTCTACCTTATCTCGAATGGAATGGGCATTTGTGATTTTAATCAGAAACTGGTTGCCAGTTCCTATTTCCACAAGGGTGCCTTCCACATTTTCAAAGGTTCTTATAGTCTAAGGCTTTACGTTTAGGTCTTTGATCCATTTAGAGTTGATTTGTGTGTTTGATGATAGGTAGGGTCTTGTTTCAATCTTCTGCATGGGATCAGTCAGTTTTCCCAGCACCATTTACTGAATAGGTTCTCCTCTCCCCTGTGGTTGTTGTTGGAGGATTTGTCAAAGATGAGTTGGTTGAGAAATTGAGGGTTTGCTTCCAGAATCTCTATCCTGTTTTTTTGGTCCATGTACATGTTCTTGTACCAATACCAGCCTGTTTTGGTTATTGTAGCTTTATAGTAAAACTTGAAATCAGGAAGTGTGTTTCCTCCTGCTTTGTTTGTTTTGCTAAGGATTGTTTTGACTGTTTGTGGTCATTTATGTTTCCATATGAATATCTGTATTGTCAGTTCCAGGTCTGAGAAGAATGATGTAGGTAATTTAATAGGTATTACATTGAATCTGATAGATTGCCTTTGGGAGGATGGACACATTGACAATGTTGTTTATTCCTATCCATAGGCATGGAATATTTTTTCACATGTTTGTGTCTTCTTGAATTTCTTTGAGCAGTATTTTGTAGATTTCATTGTAAAGGTCTTTCACTTCTCTGGTTAGGAAGATGCAAAGGTATTTCATTTGTGTGTGTGTGTGTGTGTGTGTGTGTGTGTGTGTGTGTGTGGTTATTGTGAATGGAATTGTGCTTTTTTTTATTCTCTGCCTGCTTGTTGTTGGTGTGTAAGAATGCAACTGTCTTTTGCGCATTTATTTTGTACCCTAACACTTTGTCAAAGTCTTTTACCAGGGCAAGCAGGTTTTTGATTGATTGTCTTGTATTTTTGAGTACAGGATTATATCGTCAACAGAGAGGGATAACTTGACTTCCTGTTATCATATTTTGATATTCCTAATTTCCTTCTCTTGTCTAATTGCTCTAGCTAGGACTTCCAACACAATGTTCAACAAGAGGGGTGAGAGTGGGCAGCCTTGTCTTGTTCCGGTTTTCAAGGAAGTGTTCCCAGTTTCTGTCCATTTAGTAATATTTTGGCTGTGGATTTATCGTAGATGGCACTTACTGTTTTGAAGTATATTCCTTCTGTACATAGATGTTTGAGAGTTTTTATCAAGAAGAGATGCTGGGCTTTATCCAAAGCTTTTTTGGCATCGAATGATATAATCATGTGGTATAAGACTCTTAAAAGACTATGTCTGTCCTTTTCCCCTGGATAAAAAGAAATTGATGCTTGGCCCCCTTGCCACTTGACTTTAAATGTGAATAAAGTATATGTTAACATTAATCTCTTAGAATCATTTCATAATCAAAATTGCATTTTGTATTTACTTTGGTTGTATAACTAAATATGTCTAAGTCTACCTCAATTTTGGCCTTCTTTCTATGATACAGTGGAGAGCCACACCATCTGGTAGATATTCACATTTGTTTATCTTATCTAAATAACACTGGTCATATCTTTTTATTGAAACTTCCTAGTGAAATAGACTTTCTAGCTGTCTGAAAAGAAAAAAAGTAAATATATATCATTGATAAGTAAGTTGGAAGTAAAATTTATTTTATGATTCAACAAAATATTTTTTAGACTGCAAAATATTATGTTATTTTTATCTTTTGTGTTTAAGAAAGTAGCCTATAGTTAATCTTAACAGAAGCTAACCTAGTATTTAAAGTAATAAGCTTAATCTGGTTTTATTCAGAAACTATAACAAATGACACAGATATGATATACAATTTTCTTCTAAATTACTTTGTTCAATGTAAATGAAATAAAAAAACATATCCATGTGAGAATAAATGTAATTTACAATATTTTTATAGGGAAAGGGATTTAATTATAACAATTTTTTTTTTCAATTTCACCATAGCTTACAGGTAATGTAACCAAGGCTGAACCTAATACATCTGAAATCAGGACTGAACAAACACAAAGAATTAGCCTATATTTTTCATTCTCCCCATTTTGCTGTCTTTCATCTTGAATTCAAGAACTGTAGCAACTAAAATAAACTTCTATTGAAATTACTTAAAGGAAACTTACCTTTTTGCTAGTTATAATTAATGATAGATGTTTTCTGTAGAAGCCAGAAGACATAATAATTTGGTTTCACCTGTTTATTTCTAATTAAGTGTCTATGCATGTTTGTATATAAAACTAGGAACATTCAGAATTCTAATCATTTTCCCATGTAATTTATATTCTTGGCAAAAAGAAATGAATTGATTTAGATATTTCATCACATTTAATTAAGTAAATTTATCCTAAATAATAGACATGTATTTTACTTCCAATGATTCTGAAAGTATTAAAAGTCCACATATGTGTGTATATAAATGTCTGTAAGAAAATATGATTATTTCATAAGTTTTTGAAAATAAAATTATTATATTAAATGTTATTCTCATTTTAAATCTTCTAATACATATTGTCATTTTTCTTTTTGGGAAAAATTTTTCTTTGTTGCTTTCTAAGTTTTCTTCAGGGTAATGTGCTCTACTTAGAACTAGATTTGATCATTTCTTTCTTCTTTTTAAAAACTTTTTACAAACATAATTGGGGGAAAAATGCAACTTCTGTATTGACTAAATTCCTTATGTGTGATTAATAGTGAGGATTAACTATCTGCTATTTATTTCATTTTATCTTTTCCTGTTCATATATTTTACCCAATGTTTTATCTGAGTCCTTATTTTTCTGCAAAATTTATGAAAACTTACACTAATTTTTCCCCTATCTTATAGGCTGTAAATAGTGTATAACATTTACTTTCTATATTTACTTGTATATGATTTTTAACATTCAATTGATCATTACGTAGCTCTTTATTTCTGTTAGATAAATTTTCACATGTGCCTTTTTCTTTTATGAGTTCTCTTTTTATAATTTTACAAACAATTTAGGATTTTTTTTTTCTTTAGTTTGATAAAATGTAGTCATAATGATTCTCTATGATTAAGCCAGTTGTTTTTTGATGGTCATTCTCAGTTTGGTTTCCCAGATGCTAAATCCATTCATACCCTTTCTCCTTCTTCTTTTGAGTCTTAAGGTAACCCAAATCTGTCAGCTGCAACACCCGGAAAGTTTTGCCTTCTATTTTTGAGTTGAATGTAGCTGGTGAAATGCACTAGCAAGAACACAAGAAAGGGGCACAAATCAAGCAATACACATCTTTACTTTCCCTGTCCTGTAAATGTGCTGATGTTCTTGCAGGGACTGAAACAAATTAGCTCCCATCAGCACACCTTGTTCTCAAAGATCAGGTACATCTATTTTCTCCCCTTTTCTATGTAATCAGGCGTGGCATCCAGGATGGCTCAGAATCTCAAGCTAGATCCCTTAGTCAACTTATACTTTAGTTAATATTTTATCTTATTTTTAAAGTATTCACCCTTTGGAGTAGAATTTTCTTTTGGGGGGGGTTGGAGTCTCTCTCTGTCACCCAGACTGGAGTGCAGTGGCCGCTCTCAGCCACCGCAGCCTTGACTCGACCTACTGGGCTCCGGCGATCCTTCCGCCTCAGCCTTCTGAGTAGCTGGAACTACAGGCACGCTACCACGCCCGGCTAGTTTTTGATTTTTTGTAGAGATGGGGTCTCGCTAAGTTGCCCAGGCGGGTCTCGAAACCGTGGGCTCAGGCAATCCACTCACCTCAGCCTCCCAAAGGTACGGGATTCCTGGCTGAGCCACTGAGCCCGGCTGGAGTAGAATTTTCAACCATCCTCATATGAGGTGAATAAGTGAAAATCATCAATCTCGTTAATATTAGAAAATTATTTTGTTACATTATTTGCACATATTTGTTACACTCTTTTTAATATTTCTATTTTATTCTACTGATAATTCACACTATTCCTCCACCAATATGATTTCATTTTGATATGCATCTTAATAAATGGTAATGCATCTTAAAATTACTTTTTTAATACACACAGAGATAATTGTCCATTCACAAATTCACAGTTTCAGGAATTATCGTAGTTTATAAATCTATCACCCAAATAGCAATATGTAGCAGAGTTCAGAAAACTCTGGCCTGAGATCCTAATCTGGCTGGCATTAGTTTCAGTATGTTTCCTGGAACACAGCCACACCTATTGTTTTACATATTGCCTTTAGCTGCTTTTGCAGTCAACTGTGTATGGGAAATATTCAGAAAAAAACAATTTAAAATAACAATAACAAATAAAAATAATATAAATATAAAATTACATTGTAACAACTATTAATATAACATTTACATTGTTTTAGGTATTGAAAGGATGTGCCTAGGTTACATACAAATACTTTGCCTTTTTATATAAGTAACTTGAGCATCTGTGAATTTTGGTATCCATAGGAAGTGCTGAAACCAATCTCCCACAAATAACAAGAAATGACTATATATAATTGAAGAACCACAAAACCTGTATTATTTCTTTGTAGAGTCAATATTCAGTAAATGCTTTTGCATTTACCACACATCTTTTTGCATTGTCTCTGTACTCCTCAATTCAATTTTTTTTCCTGTGCTATCATTTTTTACTTTGAATGATCACTTTTTAATTTTTGAATGATCACTTTTTAATTTGTAAATTATAGTTTATTTATTTGTTTATTTATTTGTTTGTTATTGTAGAGTTGTGAGGTACAAGTGGGGATTTACTTCCTAAGTAGGTTGCATGCAGATAAAGTTTGGGCTTCTATCTGGCCTTCCATCCCCCGATAATGGACCAGGTACACAGTATGTTGTCATCTGTCCTCCTCCCTCCTCCATCTCTCCCTCCCTTCCTTATCAATGTCCAATGTCTACTAGTGTGACTAGTATTCCAGACTCACTTATGAGTGAGAACATGTGACATTTAGTTCTTTGTTTCTGTGATAATTCACTTAATATGATAATTTCCAGTTGCATCCAAGTTGATGTGAAGACCATGATTTTTTTCTTCTTTATGGTTGTATATTATTCCATCATGTATATGTACCATATTTTCTTTATCCAGTCCACTTTCAATGAGCATTTGGGTTGGTTCCATGTTTTTGTTACTGTGAATAGTGCTGCAGTAAACATGCATGTGCAGGTGTCTTTTTGGCAGAGTAATTTATGTTCTTCTGTGTGTATTCCCAGGAAGGGATTGCTGGATCATATGAAAGCTTAGTTTGTAATTCTTTGAGGAATGACCACACAATTTTCCATAGAGTTTAACCAGCCTACATTCCCATCAACCGTGGAAAAGTGTCCCTTTTTCTTCACAGCCATTAGAGCATCTGTTGTTTTTTGATTTATTAATAGTTGCCATTATTACCAGTGTTAGGTAGTATCTCATTATAGTTTTAATTTGCATTTCTCTGATTAGTAGTGAGGTTGAGCATTTCTTCATGTTTATTGGCTGCTTAAATGTCTTCCTTGGAGAAGGGCCTGTTCACGCCCATTGCTTTTTTTTAATAGAGTTTTTTGTTTTTCTTTTCTTTTCTTCCTTTCAATTCATTTGAGTTCCTTGTACAGGGTGTTATGTCTTTGTTCAATGCAAAACTTGTAAATATTTTTTTCCATTCTGTGAGTTCCCTCTTTACTCTTTTAATGATTTCTTTAGCTGTGCAAAACCTTTTCAGTTTGATAAGATCCCACCTGTCTACCTAAGCTTTTGTTGCAATTGCTTTTGAGAACTTGGTCATAAATTTATTGCCTACTCCAATATCCTGGAGGGTGTTCCCTGTTTTCTTCGAAGGTTCTTATAGTTTGAGGTTTTATATTTAAGTCATTGATCCAATTTGAGTTAATTATTGTATGTGGTATAGGTAGGGGCCTAGTTTCATTCTGCATGTGGCTAGCCAGTTTTCCCAGCATCATTTGCTAAATATAGTTTCCTTTCCCCAATCTTTGTTATTCATTGTGTTAAAGATGAGTTGGTTGAGGGACTCAGTAATTATTTCAACATTCTCTGCCATGTTCCATTGGTCTATGTGCCTATTTTTGTACCAATGTCATCTTGATTACTGTAGTCTTGTAATATAGTTTAAAGTCTGGAAGTGTGATAGCTTCAGGTTTGTTCCTTTTTCAGAGTATTGCTTTGGCTATTTGGACTCTTTTTTTTGCTTCTGTATGAAATTCTGTATTGTGCTTTCTCAGTCTGGAAAAATGATGTTGGTAATTTGATGGGTATTTCATTGAATCTGTAAATTGCGTTGGGTAGAATGGTCATCTTGGCAACATTTATTCATTCAGTCCATGAGCATGAGATGTTTTTCATTTGTTTGTATCATTCATGAATTTCTTTAAACAGTGCTTTGTAGTTCTTGTTGCAAAGATCTTTCATTTCTCTGGTTAGGTGGATGCCAAGGTATTTAATTTTTGTGTGTGTGGCTATTGAGAATGGAATTGTGTTTTTATTTGGTTCCCAACCTGTTTGTTCTTGGTGTAGAAAAATGTAACTGTCTTTTGTACATTGATTTTTTGTCCTGAGATTTTACCAAAGTCATTCATCAGTGTGAGGAGGTTTTTGGCAGACTCTCAAAGGTTTTCTAGGTATAGAATCATATCATACAGAGAGAGATAACTTAACTTCCTTTTTTTTTTTTTTCTATTTGGATACCCCTGATTTCCTTCTCCTGTCTGATTGCTCTGGCTGGGACTTCCAGAACTATGTTATATAGGAAGGGTGAGAATGGATAACCTTATTTTGTCCTGGTTCTTAGGGGAAATGCTTCCAGTTACTGCCATTAAATATGATGTCAGCTGCAGGTTTGTCATAGATGGCTCTTTATTTATTGAGAAATGTTTCTTTTACGCCTAGATATTTGAGGAATTTTATCACGAAGGAGTCCTGGATTATGTTGAATGCTTTTTCTGTGTTTAATGAGATAACCATGTGATTCTTGTTTTTACACTTGTTGATGTGTTGAATTATGTTTATGGTCTTTTGAATGTTGAACCAGTCCTGTATCTCAGAAATGAAGCCCACCTTGTAATAGTGGATAATTATTGCATTGCATTATTCAAAATGATATCCTAGAATCTCATTGAGAATTAGGAAAATTGGCCTGTATTTCTCTTTCCTTGTTGGATCTGTGCCAGTTTTAGATATCAGGATGATATTAGCTTCATAAAACAAGCTAAAAAGAATTCCTTCCTTCCCAATTGTGTGGAATAATTTCAATAAGATTAGCATTAATTCTTCCTTGTATGCCTGGTAGAATTCAGCTTAGAAGTCATCTGGTCCAGGGCTTTTTTTTGGTAGGGAATTTCCATGTAGTTGAGTCCATTTTCTGAATATTTATTTTTGTATCTTTAGGGTTTCAATTTCTTCATGTTTCAGACTTGGGAGGTTGTGTGATGTCAGGAATTCTTCCATTTCTCGTAGTTTTTCTAGTTTACTTACATACAGATGCTTATAGTAATCTCTGATAATCTTTTGAATTTCTTCAGGGTCAGTTGTGGCGTCACCTTTTTCATTTCTGATTGTGTGTATTTGGACTTTATCTCTCTTATTTTAAAAGTAAATCTGTCTAGCTTATTTATGTTTTCAA
The DNA here is from genome assembly GCF_000164805.1 of Carlito syrichta. Classification (NCBI taxonomy): domain Eukaryota; kingdom Metazoa; phylum Chordata; class Mammalia; order Primates; family Tarsiidae; genus Carlito; species Carlito syrichta. The sequence goes on along the minus strand of NW_007231044.1, from coordinate 7,746 downwards.
ATAACCAGCTATTTCCCTTTTTGATCTGTTTTATGATATTCTTATCTTCTATTTCTTGTAATTGTGACTTTATTTTAATAATCTGGATTTTTCTACGGAACTAGAATTCTAATGTTCTTGCCTTTCTAGCTCCTTTAGGTCTGACATTAGGCCGTTTACTTTCACTCCACCTGTTTTCTTGATATGAGCATGCAATGTTATAAATTTCCCACATGACACTGTTTTCATGGTATCCCAGAGGTATTGATATGTCATGTCTTTGTTTTCATTTGTTTCCAGGAATTATTTTATTTATGTCTTCATTTCTGTGCTGACCCCAAATTCCTTCCATAGCATGTTGTTTAGTATCCATGTCTTTGTTTGTTTTATAAAGTCTGACAATTAAGTTTGCAAAGTTATCCTAGAAAAAGTGCTACATACCTTATTGCTAAATATCACTATGGCCATCTTTGAAGCACTCCCCTTTGGAAGCTATGCACTGATATCAGTGCCTATTCCATTAATCAACACAATTTTGGAACTCTTCTTCTGAAATGACCATCAGAGTTCTTATCGCATTACCCTTGATGCCTTGAATCTCATCAAAATATCTTCCTTTCAATATTTCCTTGACCTTCAGGTAAATAAAAAAGTAATTGGAGGCCAGATCAGGTGAGTAGGGAGGGTATCCCAATACTGTTACTTGTTTACTGACTAAAAACTCCCTCACAGACAAAGCTGTGTGAGCTGTGGCATTGTCATGATGCGAGAGCTCCTTTGGTACCCTTTTTGCACATACCTTTCTTATGCCAAGATTTTCCTAATTGTTTCTCTATTGATGTTCATATGGTCTACTATGCTTCTCATAGTCAGTCAATGACTTTGATGCTCAATTCGACACATTTTTGCAATGTTTTCACCAGTTCTGATCGTTACTGGCCATCCTGATGTCTCTTCATGATGCTTTCTGTCCCTTCAGAAAACAACGTTTAATCGATTTGTATGCTGCTGTTTTTTTTTCCATGACATTATCTCCATAAACTTGGACTAACATGTCCCTGATTTCACTTCCACTCTTGTCTGTTTAACAAGAAGTTTAATGTTTGTTCATTGCTCTCATTCAAGCTCCAACATTCTTGTGGCGGCACACAAAAACATGCAATAACAATAATAAATGCCACTTAGTTAGACACTGCCACACGTCAATGTAAACACTGCTGCCAGACACTGATATACTAAGTTTATGAAACCTTACCGAGTCATTGTACCGTGATGGCAAGTTCATGAACTTGATTGTCAAACCTCATAGTGGGTTCTTGTTGGTGATGATATTTATTTTTATTCTATCATCTGAGAAAATGCTTGGTATTATTTCGACCTTCTAGAATTTGTTCATGCTTGATTTATGCCTGACAATGTGATCAGTATTAGAGTATGCTCCATGTGCTGCTGAGTAGAATGTATGTTCAGTGGTTATTGGGTGGGGTGTCTATTTGGTCCAATTGGTGTAGTGTTGAGTTAAGGTTCTAGATTTTCTTGTTAGTTTTTTGCCTCTGTGATCTGTTTAGGGCTGTAAGTGGGGTATTAATGTCTCCAGCTGTGATTGTGTGGGTGTCTATGTAGTTTATATCATAAAGCCAGCTGCTTCAGTGTTGAGTGTGTCAATATTTAAGATGGATATTTCTTGCTGGAGGATTGATCCTTTGATCATTTTGTAGTGTCCTTCCATGTCTTTTTTTAAACTTTTATTGGTTTGAAGTCTGTTTTGTCTTATACAAGAATAGCTATTCCTGCTGATTTTTTGTTTTTCATTTGCAAGGAAAGTCAATTTCCAGTCCTTCACCTTTAGTCTGTGAGTGTCTGTTACAGTGAGATGGGTTTCCTGGAAGCAGCAGAAAGTTAGGTCATATTTCTTTATCCAATTTGCTAGTCTATACCTTTTTAAGGGTGCATTCAAACATTCATGTTGAAGCTAATTATTTACATGTGAGAATTTATCCCTTTCATAAGGTTCTTAAGAGGCTGCTTTGCTTCGTTTTCCTTTTTTTTTTTTTTTTTTGTGGATGATCTGTATGCTCTGTTAACTATATGGTTGCCCGTGCTTCTGCGATGGGTGAAAACTTTTGTATTGTTTTGCTTTGCTTTTTGTTTTGTATTTTTTCTGTGCTGAAAACTTTCATAAGAATCTTCTGAAGAGCTGGTATGTAGATGCTATGGAGATGGTGTATTTTCTTAGAGAAAATGAGAATAATTTTAATTCTTTATCACTGATGAAGTTTACCTAAGCTGGGTAGGTTATTCTTGGCTGGCAATACCTCTCTTTGAGAATGTTGAATGACTGAATGACTCCAGTCTCTTGGTTTTCAGGGTTTCCGTTGAGAAGTCTGTTGTAATTCTGATGGGTAGGTAACCTGACCCTTCTCTTTAGTTACCTTACCTTGTGGAGATGAATTACTATACGTATTGGGGATGGTTTTCACATGTAATACCTTGCAGGGCTTATCTGAATCACTTGTATTTGGGTGGTAGCCTCTCTAGTGAGATGTGGGAAAATGTAATTAATAACCTCATTAAAGACTTGTTCTAGGATACATTCTGTTTTGGGACTTCAAATTAACTGTAGATTTTATTTCTTGGCATAGTCCCATATCTCTCATAAGCTTTCCTCATTTTGGGGGCAGCCTTTTCTCTTTGTTTTTATCAGACTGTGCTCATGCTATATTTTGATATTCAAGCTCTAAAATTCTTTTCTCTGCCTGGCTATTCTGCTTCTTAAGTTTCTTATTCTTTAAAATTCAAGGAAAGAATTCTGCATTTCCAGGATTTCAGAATTAACCTTCATTATATTGGCCATTCCAGGTTTATCTTTCTGCATGGTTTGGGTAATCATTGTTGCCAGTTTTATATGGTTTTCCTTAGCCATTTTACTCATCCAACATCTAAATTCTGTGTCTTTCATTAGGGATAGGTCATTCTGGGCAACTGCTACTGTTTGGGGAATGGGTGATGCTTCTGAAGGTGAATCCTCTTAGATCCAAGATGCCCTTTCTCACTGAGCAATAGTAGCCAACATGGGCCTTTCTCATGGAGCAGATCAGAGAGGATGAACCCTCTCAACAGTAAGCCCCAAAACCAATAAACCCAGGACACTTGAGTAATTTTGAATGGGCAGAATAACCAGCATCGCAGAGGACTCTTGGAACACATAGGGTCAAGAAGGAGCAAGTACAGGTGGTTCACATTGGAGCTGCAAGAGCCCCATCCCCACCAGGCATCAGCTCACATAAGATTTACAGCCCTGCTTTGTGTGTGAGAAGGGTGAGCGCTCTTGGCATAGTCTGGGTCAGTTCCTCTCCTCCCAGCCAGGCATGTATCATTGATCCCATGTGGGAAGAGATGTGCTTAGGACACACTGTCATACTGCTAGAGTATGGAGCTGGGGGCCCACCTGTGAACTGAACATCTCCCACAACCCCCAAGAGCATATTCCCTACTGGCAGTACCTGATGGCTAGAAAGCTCACCTGTGGTTGCACTTAATCACTACCTACTGCCTGCACTTAGTGGCTAGCCTTCGCCACCAGACCAGGCAGGTTTTGTGGCCAGCCTCATAGGTCCACAGAGAAGGTTCCTCTGTGAAAGGGAGTCTGCTGTTTTCAAGTGCTGAGTTCAGCCTCAGATGGGGACAGGGAAATCGTGAAAGTCTCCTGGAGGCCTTGTGTCCCAGAAGGAATGTTTTTGGTCCACAGACATTGCCAACACTTCTACATTGTTCGCAGTTGCCAGGGAGCCCATCTTCCCAACTGATCTCTGCACAGCACTTGCATTGAGGAGAGAAGGCAATCTGGTTAGCCTGACCATAGAAAAATTCTGCAACAGACAGTCACTTTGAGTTCTGAGCACTGCTTAGCAAGAGTGGCAGAATATTAGGGAACACTCCTTCCTCTCTCCCTATGTGAACAATTTTGAATGGCAGAAAAGTCCATAGAGCATCAAGATTGTTTCAGGCTACAAAACAACAAAATTAAAAGTAGTAAAAAAAGAAAAGCTGCTTTTCACAGATGAGGAAGAACCAGAGGAAAAACAATGACAATCTGCTATGTTTTACATTATTACTTTTAAAAGTACTATTTGGGGAGAGGAGAACCTGTTCAGTAAATGGTGCTGGAAAAACTGGCTGACAGCACACATACGTTTAAAACAAGACCCCTATCTGTCACCATATACAAAAATCATCTCAAATGGAACAAAGAACTAAAAATAAAACCTCAAACTTTAAGAACCTTAGAAAATATGGGAGACACCCTTATGGAAATTGGAACTGGCAACCAATTCCTGATCAAAATCCCAAGTGCCCATTCCATAAGAGATAAGATATACAAGTGGGATTTCATCAAACTGAAAAGCTTCTGCAAGGCAAAAGAAATCAACAAGAAAGTGGGGGAGACACCCTATAGACTGGGAAAAAATATTTGCTAACTGTTTATCTGACAAAGGCCTAACATCTAGGCTCGATAAGGAACTCCAACATGCGGAAAAGAAAAACAAAAAAACAAAAAACAGTTCCAATACAAAGTGGACAAAAGATATGAATAGACACTTCTCAAAAGAAGACGAATGGGCAGCTAACAGATACGTGAAAAAATGCTAAGTCTCATTAGTCACCAAAGAAATTCAAATTAAAGCCACACTAAAATACCACCTAACTCCACTCAGGATGGACATCATCAATAACTCAAAAAACAACAGATGATGAGGATGCAGGGAAAAGGGAACACTTCTACACTGTTGGTGGGAGTGTAAACTAGTACAACCTCTGTGGATTTGAGGTGATTCCTAAAAGATCTAATGCTCAACATTCCATACGACCCAGCAATCCCCCCACTGGGAATATACCCAGAGGAACTCAAATCACTCTATGGAAAAGATACCTACACATGCATGTCTATTGCAGCATTATTCACAATAACAAAAACACGGAACCAACCGTGCTGCCCATTGAAAGAGGACTGGATAAAAAGAAGTTGTACATACAAATGATGGAATATCACGCAGCTATATAAAAGGACAAAATTATGAATTTCACAGCAACTTGGATGGACTTAGAGTCTATAATGCTGCGTGATCTATCACAGAAACAAAGAAATGAGTACCACATGTTCTCACTTATAAGCAGACCTTGAACAATTATCATAATACTATAAGAAAGGGATTGGCAGTAGTGGGAAACTGCTAGGGGTATGAGGGGCACACCTTATCAACAAGGGTACCTACATAATAAACACTTGTATTCCTAACCCTGAATTGTAAGCCACATCTTTAAAATAAAAAAATAAATACAGTAAAAGCACTATTTGGAGTGGTAAACATTTATTGGTGTTAAATTATTTCAGTATTGTTTGTCTTAATAGATCCTTAATATTTTCTGCAATTTCGAAGCACATTTACACTGAATATAGAAGTGTTGTCTGTCACTTACTTTAACCACTTTAAATATAGCAAACAATTGTTTACTGGCTTTCATAGTATTTTGCAGCTATCAGTGAAGAATCTTATTCTTGCTCCTATAAAAAAAAGTCTATAGTGTTTTGAGGTTTTTTTGATTTTTCTTTTCTTTCTTTTTTTTTTTTGATGCTTAGTTTTCTGCAATTTGACAATAATATGCCTGCTTTTTATTTTTATTTATTCTATTTCAGGTTTCCTGATCTCTGTAATTCTGCAAATAAATGCATTCTGCCTTATGAAAAGGTGATCCATTGCCTATACTCATATTACTTTTGTCCTTTTCTCCTTCACCCTCCTCCCTCTCAACTGTTATTATGTGTATACTCACCTATTTTTTTTCCAATATTTTTTATTATGGTTTTGTGGGGTACAGTTAAGGGTGAGGTGTACAATTATGTTTCATTCAGGCACCCTGTTGATAAGAGGTGTTTTCCCATCTCCA
>NW_007231044.1:0-1345 GCF_000164805.1 Carlito syrichta | reverse complement strand
GAAGTGTCTGTTCATGTCTTTTGCCCATTTTATAATGGGGTTGTTTGTTTTTTTCTTTTCAGCACCTTTGAGTTCCTGGTAGATCCAGGATGTTAAGCCTTTGTCAGACCTAGAGTTGGCAAATACTTTTTCCCAGTCGGTAGGCTGTCTCCCTGCTCTCTTGATGGTTTCTTTGGCTTTGCAGAAGCTTGTCAGTTTAATAAGGTCCCACTTGTCTATCTTCTCTCTTATGACCTGTGGGTTTCAGGTTTTGTTCAGGAATTGGATGCCAGTTCTGATTTCCATGAGGGTATTCCTTCCTTTTCTAAGGTTCTTATGGTTTGAGGTTTTACATTTAGGTCTCTGATCCATTTGGAGTTAACCTTTGTGCATGGGGATAGATAGGGGTCCTGTTTGAATCTTCTGCATGTGGTCAGTCAGTTTTCCCAGCACCATTTACTGAATAGGTTCTCCTCTCCCCAGTGGTAGGTGGTGGGGGCTTTGTCGAAGATGAGCTGGTTGAGAAATTGAGGTTTTGCTTCTGGAATCTCAATTCTGTTCCATTGATCTATATGCCAGTTCCTGTACCAATACCAAGCTGTTTTGATAATTGTAGTTTTATAGTAAAGTTTGAAGTCTGGTATTGTGATACCACCCGCTTTGGTTTTTTTTTTTTTTTTTGCTGAGGATGGTTCTGGCTATTCTTGGATGTTTGTGTTTCCATATGAATTCCTGTGTTGTTTTTTCTAGGTCTGAGAAGAATGTTGTTGGTAATTTAATGGGTATTGCATTGAATTTGTAGATTGCCTTAGGTAAGATAGACATCTTCACAATGTTGATTCTTCCAATCCATGAGCATGGGATATTTTTCCACTTGTTCATGTCAGCTTTGATTTCTTTGAGCAGTGTTTTGTAATTTTCATTGTAAAGGTCTTTCACATCTCTGGTTAGGAAGATGCCAAGGTATTTCATTTTTTTGTGTGTGGCTATTGTGAATGGAATTGTGTTTTTCATTTGGGTTTCTGTTTGTTTATTATTGATGTAGAGAAATGTGATTGTCTTTTGTACATTTATTTTGTATCCTGAGACTTTGCCAAAGGCCTTTATCAATGTAAGAAGGCTTTTGACAGATTCTCTTGGGTTTTCAAGGTACACAATCATATCATCTGCATAGAGAGATAACTTGACATCCTCTTTTCCTATTTGAATACCTCTGATTGCCTCCTCTTCTCTGATTGTTCTGCCAGGACTTCCAATACTATGTTGAACAGGAGGGGTGAGAGTGGGCATACTTGTCTAGTTCCAGTTTTCAGGGGAATTGGTTCCAATTTTTGTCCATTTAGAGTATGCTGGCTGTGGGTTCTCG